>NW_022610558.1:10000-55021 GCF_000309985.2 Brassica rapa
ACGGACACATACGGACACTGTAACGCCCGAATCTGGCCTCTCGACGAAACTGGACCCGTTTGCTACTTAATCAATTTCTTTGCTTGTTTGATTCATTTTAAGTCTTTTATTTACTAAGTCATGTTCGAATCTGAGGTTCTAAAACAATTGAACATATAGCACAGTGGAATATAAAGGTATAAAAATTTATTACTTAGAAACATGAGATCCAACACACAACTTCTTAATTGTTTCATTGACAATCAGTAGTTCATCCCTAGTATCATCTAACCACACGTTACACAGCCTCTCAATGACCGAGCCTTCACGGCTCCTTGGCTTGACCAGAACCATCCTTAGTTCCTGAAACCACAACCCGATAAGCATTAAGCATAACCGAGAATAGAACCGGCCGTTTCTACAATCCTTGGCTTGGTTCGTAGAACATAAATAAACCTAGGAAAAATACTTATAAAAAGATATGAACCTGCCTACTGTATCCTAAGTCATTCAACCAACCACCCCTTGACTTAGAATCAGATAGACAGTCCAAAATAGATAAACACAACACACAACAGTCCGAATCGCCCCGAAGACCAATCCGTCCAACCGGATGGAATCTAGGTGCGACCGGCCTAGTTGAAGTCCGGCTCAATGGCCCAACGGACTTCCTTACCTGATCCGGCCTTGGGCCTGGATCCAACGGACGAGTAAGCCACAAGCCCAATCCGGTAGGCTAAGCGACCGACCAGACCTTGCGACTCCTACCCCGTCTTAGATGAACCGTGTACTTGTCTTAAATAGACAAGAACATTGACTGATCCTAAGGAACGGACACGACCTGTCTCAACAGGCACTGTTTGGAACATGGACCCCTTCGGTCCTTGGTAACTCTTGGTCCTCGTACCTCTTGGTCCTCTTACCTCTTGGTCCTCGTACCTCTTTATGTCCGTAACCCTTGGTCACTTACACCCTTTGGCAACTCACAACCTTTGGTAACTCGTGACCCTTGGTAACTCACAACCCTTTGTAACTCGTGACCCTTGGCAACTCGTGCCTTTTGGGACATGGCCAACCGTTTAGCCCAACCGCCCAGTACATGGTGCGATTCGAACCGACCGTCTAACCGACCAGTGTCTAGGTTAGCGGTTTGGTTATGACCGGCCAAGTCTAGGGACGTGTTCCTTGGACTGAACCAACACAACCCTTTGTGTATAATCAGAAAGAAGAGAAAGGACCGGATAGAAACAAGAAGAGGAAAAGGGGCTAGGTCTAATGAACCGACCAGAGCCGCGGTGCGACCACAAGGACCGTCCGTTCGGTCTGATGCGGCCATAGCCCACCACGTACCTTCTGAACTGTGTCAGGGTTCTCCATGTTCTTCTCCTGCTCTCGGTCTCCCATACTTGATTGGAGGTTGCTTCATAACGATCAGATCGCCGGAAATCTAACCACCACACAATCGGCCGTGCTTTGGCCGGAAACTCTCTCTTTCTTTCTTTCTCTCTCTCTACGATTTCTCTGAGTATTTTACACGGACAGCCACGGATGTCCTGTGTGTGCTGACGGAAACACACAGACACACACGGACAGCCACGGACGTCCTGTGTGTGCTGACGGACACACACGGACGTCCTGTGTGTGCTGACGGACACACACGGACGTCCTGTGTGTGCTAACGATCACCCACGGATGTTCTGCGTTTACTGATTAGACAGCCCACGTGGGCCAAAATCACCCGAACAGTCCACAGGAAGGGCCAGCGTGCTCAGTCCAAGGACCAGCGTGCTGATATGTGTACTGATGGAGAGCCACATACGTCCTGTGTGTGCTGACAGACAAACACAGACAGCCACGGACGTCCTGTGTGTGCTGAGGGACAGCCACTGACAGCCACAGACGTTCAGTGTGTGCTGGCGGACACCCACGGATGTCATTTGTGTACTGAACAGACAGCCCACGTGGGCCAAAATCACCCAAACAGTCCACGGGATGGGCCAGCGTGCTGAGTCCAAGGCCCAACGTGCTGATATGTGTACTGATGGACAGCCACGGACGTCCTGTGTGTGCTGACGGACACATACGGATACACACGGACAGCCACGGCATCATGGGTGTGACGGACACACACGGACACACACGGACGTACTGTGTGTGCTGACGTACACATACGAACACATATAGACAGCCACGGACGTCGTGTGTGTGCTGACGGACAGCCACAGTGAGCCACAGACGTCCTGTGTGTGCTCGCAGACACCACGGACGTCCTATGTGTACTGAACAGACAGCCCACGTGGGCCAAAATAACCCAAACAGTCCACGGGAAGGGCCAGCGTGCTGAGTCCATGGACCAACGTGCTGATATGTGTACTGATGGACAGACACGGACGTCCTGTGTGCTGACGGACACAGACGGACACACACGGACACACACAGACAGCCAAGGACGTCATGTGTGTACTGGCGGACACCCACGGACGTCCTGTGTGTACTGACCAGACAGCCCATGTGGGCCAAAATCACCCGGACAGTCCACGGGAAGGGTCAGCGTGCTGAGTCCAAGGACCAACGTGCTGATATGTGTACTGATGGACAGCCACAGACGTCATGTGTGCTGACGGACACACAAGGGCACACACGGACGGCCACAGACGTCCTGTGTGTGCTGATGGACACACACAGACGTCCTGTGTGTGCTGACAGACACCCACGGACGTCATGTGTGTACTGAACAGACAGCCCACCTGGGCCAAAATCACCCGAACAGTCCACGGGAGGGGCCAGCCTGCTGAGTCCAAGGACCAGCGTGCTGATATGTGTAATGATGGACAGCCACGGACCTCCTGTGTGTGCTGACGGACAGCCACAGACAGCACAGACGTCCTGTGTGTGCTGGCGGACACCCACGGACGTCCTGTGTGTATTGAACAGATAGCCCACGTGGGCCAAAATCACCCAAACAGTCCACCTGAAGGGCCAGCGTGCTGAGTCCAAGGACCAGCGTGCTGATATATGTACTGATGGACAGCCACAGACGTCCTGTGTGTGCTGATGGACAGCCACGGACGTCCTTTGTGTGCTGGCGGAAACCCACGGACGCCTTTGTGTACTGAACAGACAGCCCATGTCGCATCCCCGATCCTGAATAAGATCGTTGGGACGGCCATGGATCGAGGAAACGTGCCAGCCAGTCTTAGGTGTTGTAGTACCCACGACTGAGGTTCCCATCATCCGCAAAGGTCCTACCACAAGGTCCGGCTCAAGGGTTATAAGAGCTGGATTTGCCAAAGCTGTCCAGGAGTTTCTTGCACAGGAACAAACCGAATTCAAGCAACTATTGATCCAGGAGTTGTTTGACTTAAAGCTGGAAGACACCGGCGAACCATTAGAGGTTCCAGAGCCCTTCCATTCAAGCCAGTTCTCCTCCATCGGCCAGAATGAAGCCGGCCTGATCATTTCCACCTTCATACTCAATCCATCCAACCAAATTGCTTCCGGTTCAGAGATATAGCCGACCATCAGAAGGAGTAGTATGTGTTGTACTCTTTTTCCTTATCGGGTTTTGTCCCACTGGGTTTTCCCGAAAGGTTTTAATGTGGCAACATGCAAGCATACTATGAGTTCTGATCCGGACATCTCAAACCGCGACCGGTCTATTGTTTTTCTTTAATTTATTTCTGTTAAGACTTTGGCCATTTGTCTAGGCCTTTTTATCTTTTAAAGTCCATTGAGGAACACCTATTTAAACCTTTGTAGTTGCCAATTTTCGGCTAAGTCTTTTTATGAAATCGTTTTTGCTTTAGCAAAGAAACCCTAAGTCTTTCAGTTGTGTGAAACCATTGAGAGCAGCCGTCTGACATATCAAAGAACCGATCCATTGTTCTTTGTGGAGTCCTTCGATCCATTCCATTCCTTGTCCAAATCTTGAGAGAGACATACGTCCAGCAAGAGCCGGATCCATATCTATCCTTCCATCCGTCCTTGGCATCTTGTTGAGAGAGACACACGTCCAACAACAGATTCCATCCGCCAAACTTCTCTTTTCTCTATCTTTTGTTCTAGATTTCATTCATCGATTCTATAAAACCCAAAAGAATCATATCTTGCTTATTTATCATTCATCCATTAGTCTCTCGGTTTCTCTTCTTGTTTCTATTGAAAACTCATAAAAGTTCATATCTGTTTCAGGTACAATCCCAAACAAGAGACGACCCGGCCGGTACCGTCCATCCGAGCCAAGGCTGAACCGCGGAACGGCCATCCGACCGTCCGTCCGTCCGTCCAATCCGACCATCCGTCCTGTGCCTACAACATTTTGGTATCAGAGCTGAAGTTTCCTGTGAAACTCAGTTCTTTCTGAACCCTAGCCGTTGCACTTCAAAAAAAAAATATTTACTTTCCATATTTTGAAATTTTCGGATTGTTCTCCAAGTTTTCGATTTTTGCATTTAAAAAAAAAAAATCAAATAGTTTTGCTTTCCTTCCAAGCTTTCGAAAATCAAAAAAATATTCCCACTTTCCTTTTTCAATCTTGATTCGATTTTCATCTTTAAATTTTGCATTTACTCTTTGTCTTGGTCGATACTCAAGTATCCGACCCAAGCCTCTATTTAAACCCTCTTGCCTTTGATCTTTTCTTTGAGTATCTTTTTCAGAAACTATGGGAGATGTAGGTCAAGACCAAGCGGCCATAAACGCTCAGCTCCTAGCTGACAATGATGAGCTGAGGGCGAGTCTTAGGGCTATCACCGTCGAGCTTGCTCAGCTACGGCAGGGAGGCAGGCCCAACGGACCTCGACCACCCGGAAGGAATCAGCCGGATCCGCATGACACTGACTCGGACGCGGACAGTACTGATGATACGCGCAGTCAGGACGAGGAGAGGCCGAACCGGGGAGGGAGGAGGAACGTGCGAGGACCCCGGGCCCAAGTAGGAGGAGGCCGCGACCATAGAGGAGGTCGAGACCGAGAGGAGGAAGAGCCATGGTTAGGAGGCAAGGCGCTTAAGCTTCTTCCCCCAACATTTGCCGGCAAGGTTGATCCGGATGCCTACATCGTGTGGGAGAAGCGCATGGAGTACATCTTCGACTATTACTAATATAGCAAGGCGAGGAAGGTTGCCCTAGCAGCAGCCCAGCTGATGGACAATGCTCTTTCATGGTGGGATCGAGACGTCGCCAAGTCCGGGCCAGTGTGGAGAGCGCGTAATTGGACCGAGATGCGGACCAAGCTTCGCGCGAGGTACATTCCATCTTACTACCAGCGTGATGTGCTAAAACGTTTTCGTAAACTTACGCAGGGAACTAAGACTGTGGAGGAATACTTTGAGGAGTTTGAGGCACTTAGGAATAAGCTTGAGACCGACGAGCCCGAAGAGACGATGATGTCCCAATTCCTGGAAGGGCTGCAAGACCGCATTGCCCGCAAGGTGGAGAGACAACAGTATGAAGACTTCAACGACCTACTGCACTTTGCTACGCAAGCCGAGCAGCACATCAAGCGCAAGACGGCCAGCACCAGCCGCAGCAAGCCTGCATGGACTCAACCGGGCTCAAAGCAAGGCGACAAGGGCAAGGCGATTGAGATTGAGAGCTGATTCAAGACAAACCAGGCTGACTCGTCCAATGCATACAAACCGGAGCAGGGTAAGACTCAAGCCCAAACTTTGCGTACTCGTGACATCATTTGTTATAAGTGTCAGGGCAAGGGCCACTACGCCCAGGATTGTCCAAACAAACGAGTGATGGTCCTAAAGGGGGATGGCGAGTATGAATCCCAAGATGAGGCAGAGGCCGCGGCAGTGCTCTCTGATGAGGAAGTAACCGACTACCCGGAGACAGGCGAGCTTCTAGTGACCCGGAGAGCTCTTAGCACCCTCTTTGATCCAGAGACCATCCAACGGGAGAACATCTTTCGTACAAGATGTAGTGTTGATCACAAGGTATGTAGCTTGATCATTGATGGCGGATCTTGTACTAACGTTGTAATGACCCTGCTCATAAGTAGAAAAGTCAAAGACCTTGACCTTAGTCGTGGTTGAAACGAGGAACGGTCATGGTCGAAAGACAGTTTTCTGCCGGTACGAGAAAATCGATAAAAACCGAGCAAGAGGAGATCGACGTTTTGAAACCGAAGAAGGAGAAGCATTGTCTAAGTAAATCAAGGAATGAGTTTTCTCATTTGAAGAAGAGGTTTAGAAGTTGTTGACATGGCAAAGAAAGTGAAGACGCGATGACATGGCGACCACCGATTGGATTCAGAGGAGTGACGGAGCGATACGCGTGGCAAGGAGTGACGGAGCGATACGCGTGGCAAACTCTCATTGGCTGGAAGAAGACTTGGCGACCAAGTTACGAAGCTTCTAGAAGATGAGACTTGGTGACCAAGAAACGGGAAAACTTGGGGAGAAAGGTAAAAACCTTCCGGAAGCAAGGTTACTTGCCACAGAAGTTTCGTAGTGGGACATGTGTCCATTTTTCCTCATGCATGTGTGCCATTTGTCCAGCCCAGCCTCAGTCCTCCATTTCTATAAATACCAGACCCCTCCTTTTCATTTTTCTCATTCAAAACCGTGAGAGCTTACCTTAGAGAGAGAGTGGTGAGTTAGAGAGAGAAACCGAGAAAAAACAGTGTTTTCGGGTAGTTTTTAGTTAGCGTTTTTGGGGAGATAGCTAGGGGTGCTGGATAGTCTTTGTAGCCAGTAGCCAAGGTGGGTTTCCTTTGTGTTTCTTGTGTGTGTGTTTTGTTTGCAGGTTCGAGCTTGACCAACGGGTCTTAAACGGAGACTCGGGGCATAGTTAATCGATTTTCTGCAGGGCCCCGGGGAAAGTGTGTGCTGCATGCATACATGTTGTGTGATTGATTGGTTGTTTGTTTAGTTGTCACTCGCTTAGTTATTTATTTTTAGTCTAGACTTAGGTGCATCGAGGTTTGAGGTTAAGCTCCCTCATGCTAAGTATTGTTTGTGTGTTTGTCTAGACTAGGGCGAGTGATTGTTATGCTTTGAGTCTAGATGTGCGTGGACGTTAGAGGTGGAGCTCCCTCACGCTTGTTGCTTGTTTGTGTGGCATCTAGACTAAAGCATGGGCCATCTCGGGGTTAGATTAGGGAAAGCCTAATTCTCCGAAGGTGTTCGAGACCATGGAGTTAGATTGGGCGATACCCAATTCTCTAGTGGTGGAGTGATCTACTCTCCATGGCTTGTCACATGAAGTGGGTCGCGCCCATGGACAAGCGCTGCATGACGATGCGGCCCGGGTTAGATTGGGAGAAGCCTAATTCCCGGAGATGATGTTTTCCGACCATGTGACTGTTGTGTTTGTGATCGGGAGTGTTCAGTATGAAGATGTGTTAGGGCTCCGAGGTGTTGGGATCCCAGGATGTGTGTCATCCGAATTTTTGTTTGTGTAGATCGAGTCTAGGATCGAGTCTAGCTTTCTTTTTGTTAGTTAGGCCTCAGTGGTGAGACCATTTGTTTGTTTAGTAATTGCTTGTTTGCTTGCTTGCTTGCTTGTTTGTTTGTTGCTTCTGCTGTGTTGTTTACTAACCAATTGTTGATTGTGTTTGAGGCATGGGCTGAAGGGGGTCGTTGTTGTTTATTTTTGGAACTCACTGAGTATTTCCGATTACTCATCCCCTCTTCTACTATACAGGTAACCCGTAGGTAGGAAGCTTAGGGCGCAGCGGAACGGGAAGCGGCCGGTGTAGATTGGAAGTGGCATAAGCATAAGCGGACTATCTTTTGGAATGTATAATTACTTTCTTTTCATTTTGGCACTAGGCCGTGAGCTCAAACTCTGGTATTTTGTATTGTAATGTTTTGTAAAACGCTTTCTACCTATTATTAATAAAATGTATGTTTATATTCGTAGTTGTGTGTTAAATGATATTAGACCTTGTCCGGGTCGATACAACTCGATGATTGTGGTACGGGTTGTGAAGCCTTAGGCCATGATATCGAGGTCATAGCAAACTGGAACGGATTGGTCGAGAGTCTTGACTTGTTCTTGATTCTTGGTCGAACCGGTACGGTGAGCTATACTTGTGGCGCTCCCGGGACGTACCGGGTTAGTCCGGCCTGGTACGGTCCGGGGGTGTTACAAATGGTGGTATCAGAGCGTGTTTCCGATCATGCTCATAAACCGCAACATTTTTCAAATGTTTTTATCGAGTCAAAATGAGTCGCTTATGCCACATTAGGAAACCGGTCCGTTCCGCTTAGGGTTTTTAGGGAGTAGTTTTAGGATTAGTTCCTTGGGAATTTTTCTTTCTTTAGGATTAACCCTTGAAACCGTGCAGATGTCTAATCAAGGATCAGGAGCAGGCTAGTCGTTCGGAACGTTGGGTCAGGATGGGTCGAGGTACGCAAACTACCACAACTTCTGGCATGCTCCGAATTCAGCAAACCAGACTGGCGACAGTGGACCAAGGCCTATGGAAGGCGTTGAACGTGCTCACAGTGAGAAGAACGTATCTCCTGTAGCGTGGCGATTATCAGTATCACCACCCAATTCTCAGCATGTGGAATCAGAACCATTCGTTGGACCACAGAGACCCCATTCATCTCATGCAAACTCGGAAGGATCTACATCAATTAGAATCAACTCAAGACCAGCAGAGCCGGCTACACCTACGCAAGCACCTGCACCAGCTCCAGCAGAAGGAAGTAGACCAGCAGATCCAACCTTATCTATGGTACATAACCTTTTGTCTAAAGTCTTAACCAACAAAGTTACCCCAAATCCAGAAGCAAATCAACCTGAAACTCGACAACCAGACTTCCTGAAGTATGTTCTTACGATGAAGAACATGGGTACCTATAAGTTCGAAGAGAAGCCGACACCTTCAAAGCAGACACATGGCTACGGCGTGTAGAGAAGAACTTCTCAACCACCAGGTGTCCATACGAGTACAAGAAAGACGTAGCTGTGCATTACTTGGAGAAAGACGCAATGTCTTGGTGGGAGAGTATCACACGAAGAGAAGGAGTAGAAGACATGGATTGGGATGCATTCAAGCAGGAATTTCAGAGGAAGTATTTTCCTCCAGAAGCAAGAGACAGAATGGAGCAAGCATTTCTTCGATTGGAGCAAGGTGAAAGGAGTGTTAGGGAGTACGAATCAGAATTTCTCAAGCTCAGTCAATACATCTACTACGAGGACGGAGATGAAGCGGTGTTAGTTCGTAAGTTCTTACGAGGTCTTAAGCCAGAGATCGGGAGTTGTCTACAAGCCGTCAACTTTGTGAGTTTGTTCGAGTTAATAGAGAAAGCAGTCAACGTGGAGGAGATGGTAGCAGCTGAACGTGAACCAACCGTTGGATCAAACCCCAAACCTCAGAGCAGTCAGTCCAAAGATGATAAGTTGCGAACCAACCAGAAGAAAGGAAGAAAGGGTCAGTTCAAACGACATGGAAAGAACCCGAAGGCACAGGTGACATGCTACAATTGTGGTCAGTTGGGACATTACTCTCGTGAATGCACCAACTCAACGGCTGAGAAGACGGATTGGAAGGCATCGGTTACTTGCTACAGCTGTGGAGAGAAAGGTCATTTCGCCAACGAGTGTACTGTGAACCGTCCAGGAAAGGGAAGAGGATCGTCTGCGCGTACCCAACCAAACCGACCGACCAGAGAACACCCAGCCGGGCGTCCTGCATCCGAAGGGAGAGTCTATGCCTTGGAGATGGAGGAAACTCCATCTAGTGCTTTGGGACCGTCGAGAGGTCCTGTGACAGGTTTGTTTGGGTACTAACTCTCTGTTGCGTGTTTATTTCTGTGTAGAGTAGTTAGTAGTTTGTTGTGTTAGCATTCTGGATGAATGCTAGTGTATTGATCTTTGTTAGGATCATTGTTGGTTGGTGGAACCCCTGCGTTGTTTTGTTTGATTCGGGAGCCACCCATAATTTTGTGAACCCAGTAGTAGCCTCAAGATTTGTAGGAACCCTTGTGACCCGTGATATTGATATCTCGGTGTTAACCCCTGGAGGCCAAACCTTGAAACCTTGAAAGCTGAAAAGGTGTTGTTGGATGTGCCTATTGTGCTTTACACGCAACCCTTTTAGCCAACCTAGTGGTCATGCCCTTAGAAGGTTTCGAGGTTATTTTAGGAATGGATTGGCTGTCAAGGCATCGGGCGTGGCTGGACTGTGCAAGAGGAAGAGTTTTCTTTGAAGACGACCATCGAGGACTATTGGCGTATTATGGGATCAAGCCTAGCGTCTCAGCAACGTTCGTCACATTAATGAGAGCAGAGAGAGCCTTAGTGGACGGCGAGGTCTACTTGGTATCGCTTACGTGCATCGGAGAGGAGACAGGAAAGGAATTGAGAATGGAAGACATTCCAGTGGTCCAAGAGTTTAAAGACGTGTTTCGGGCGTTAACGGAGTTACCACCACCTCGGAGTAACCCGTTCACCATCAACTTAGAACTGAGCGCTGCACCTATCGCCAAGGCACCTTACCGCATGGCACCAGCAGAGTTAGCAGAGCTCAAGAAGCAGTTGTAGGATTTACTAGACAAAGGTTTCATCAGACCGAGTTCTTCACCTTGGGGAGCTCCGGTTTTGTTTGTGAAGAAGAAGGATGGCAGCATGAGATTGTGCATCCACTACAGAGGAATCAACAATGTCACGATCAAGGATAAGTACCCTTTACCTAGGATCGATGAATTGTTGGATCAACTAAGAGGAGCGAGTTTGTTCTCAAAGATAGATTTGGCTTCGGGATATCACCAAATTCCGATAGCAGAGAACGACGTAATGAAGACAGCATTCAACACTTGGTACGGCCAGTTTGAATTCGTTGTAATGCCATTCGGGTTAACCAACGCACCAGCAGTATTCATGAGGTTGATGAATGAAGTATTTCACGACTACCTCGACAAGTTTGTGATTGTGTTCATCGACGACATACTCATCTACTCACGGAGCGAGGAGGAGCACAAGGAGCATCTGAGGATGGTACTTGAGAGACTAAGAGACCGGAAGTTGTTTGCTAAGCTCAGCAAGTGTCGATTCTGGAAGCGCGAGATTGGTTTCTTAGGTCATAGAGTTTCCAAGGAAGGAGTTTCGGTGGATCCAGAGAAGATTGAAGTCATCCAGAAGTGGCCTTGTCCAACCTCAGTAACGGAGATCAGAAGTTTCCTCGGATTGGCAGGCTATTACCAAAAGTTCGTGCAAGCTTTCTCATCAATCGCGAAACCTTTAACACGATTGACGGGAAAGGAAGTCCCATTTCTTTGGGATGAGCATACGGAGAGAGCTTTCAACAAACTCAAGGAGGCATTGACTACGGCACCAGTTCTTGCCTTACCTCAGCCGGGTAAGCCATATGTTGTGTATACTGACGCATCGCGGGTACGATTAGGGTGTGTGTTAATGCAAGAAAACAGAGTCATTGCATACACCTCAAGACAGTTGAAGAAGCACAAGGATAACTACCCCACACACGATCTGGAGATGGCGGCCGTTGTTTTTGCATTAAAGATATGGCGCTCGTATCTTTATGGAGAAAGCGTTCAGGTATTTACGGATCACAAAAGCCTTAAATACTTGTTCACTCAGGCGGATCTGAATTTGCAACAAAGACGGTGGATGGAATTCATTGCGGACTACGACGTTCAGATTCAGTATCACCCAGGAAAAGCAAACGTGGTTGCAGATGCATTGAGTCGACGAAGAGCTGTAGTAGACTCAGAGCGAGATTTGGAGAAGTTATCAGACGAATTCAAGAAGGTAACTTTAGCTGCACTGGAAGGAGAATCTAGTGAACCATTGGGAATGCAAGCCGTGAACCAAGCCAGTTTGATACAACGTATTCAAGGAGCGCAGCAGCAAGACGAGAACCTGAAGATCATCATGGAGCAGCTACGAGAGCAAGGAGGGCCAAATGCTAGTGGATATCATATGGCAGAAGACGGAACATTGCTACTCAACGGAAGAATCACTGTGCCAAAGGAGGGTGGATTCAAGGAGGAAATTCTCAAGTTAGTGCATCAGTCACTTTTGAGTATACATCCTGGAAGCACCAAGATGTATAGAGATATAAGGAGATATTACCATTGGCCAGGAATGAAGAAGTCAGTAGCAAGATGGGTAGCGCAGTGTCAAGTTTGGCAGCAAATCAAAGCCGAACACCAAGTGCCAGGAGGGTTACTTCAAAGCTTACCTATTCCCGAGTGGAAGTGGGATTCAGTGTCCATGGATCTAATCACAGGATTACCAGTGGCCAGAGGAAGATCAAATAATGCAATTTGGGTTATCATGGATCGGCTGACAAAGGTAGCACATTTGTTAGCAATCAGACACAGACAAGACGGAGACATTGGCGGAACTTTACATCAATCAGATTGTGAAGCTACACGGAGTACCAGCAAACATTGTCTCAGATCGAGATCCAAGATTTACAGCAGCATTCTGGAGAGCATTGCAAGGAGCGTTGGGTACGGAGTTGCACATCAGTACTGCATTTCACCCAGAAACGGATGGGCAGACGGAGAGGACCATCCAGACAATAGAGGATATGCTACGTTTGTGTATTCTCGATTGGTCAGGTACGTGGGAGAACTATCTACCTTTGATAGAATTTTCCTACAACAATAGTTTCCACGCCAGCATTGCAATGTCACCATACGAGGCATTGTACGGAAGACCCTGTCGAACACCTCTATGTTGGACGGAAGTTGGAGAACGAAGATTAATCAGACCAGGATTCATTGAAGAAACATTGGAGAAGCTGCAAGTCATCCGAGCAAACATGAAGAAGGCACATGATCGACAGAAGAAGAACGCGGATCAAAGAAGGCGAGAAGTAGTATTTGCAGTTGGAGATATGGTCTATCTCAAGGTATCAGCTCAGAAAGGAAAGGATCATTTCGGCAAAGTTTGGAAGTTAGCAGTTCGTTTCATTGGTCCATACTGGATCATTGGAAGAGTAGGAGAAGTAGCTTACAGGCTAGAGCTGCCAGAAGACATGAATTTACACCCTGTATTTCATGTATCTATGCTGAGAAGGCACATTCGAGATCCTGATTCTATCGAGCCTGAGAGAATCCCAGAGCTGAGGACAAATCTCACATATCCAGAAGGGCAGATACGCATCGGGGAACGACGTTTGAAGATGCTGAAGAATAGGGAGATTCCTAAAATCCAAGTCTTTTGGGGAAGACAAAACCGCTTGGTGATAACATGGGAAGATGAAGACAGATTTCGTCAGAACTATCCAGAGTTCTTCGAAGATGAAGCAGCGACGTCATCAGCACCTTAGAATTCGGGGACGAATTCTAATGAGTGGGGGAGAATGTAATGACCCTGCTCATAAGTAGAAAAGTCAAAGACCTTGACCTTAGTCGTGGTCGAAACGAGGAACGGTCATGGTCGAAAGACAGTTTTCTGCCGGTACGAGAAAATCAATAAAAACCGAGCAAGAGGAGAACAACGTTTTGAAACCGAAGAAGGAGAACCATTGTCTAAGTAAATCAAGGAATGAGTTTTCTCATTTGAAGAAGAGGTTTAGAAGTTGTTGACATGGCGAAGAAAGTGAAGACGCGATGACATGGCGACCACCGATTGGAGAAGCATTGTCAAGGTGGGTTTCCTGTGTGTTTCTTGTGTTGTGTTTTGTATGCAGGTTCGAGCTTGACCAACGGGTCTTAAACGGAGACTCGGGGCATAGTTAATCGATTTTCTGCAGGGCCCCGGGGAAAGTTTGTGCTGCATGCATACATGTTGTGTGATTGATTGGTTGTTTGTTTAGTTGTCACTCGCTTAGTTATTTAGTTTTAGTCTAGACTTAGGTGCATCGAGGTTTGAGGTTAAGCTCCCTCATGCTAAGTAGTGTTTGTGTGTGTGTTTGTCTAGACTAGGGCGAGTGATTGTTATGCTTTGAGTCTAGATGTGCGTGGAGGTTAGAGGTGGAGCTACCTCACGCTTGTTGCTTGTTTGTGTGGCATCTATACTAAAGCATGGGCCATCTCGGGGTTAGATTAGGGAAAGCCTAATTCTCCGAAGGTGTTCGAGACCATGGAGTTAGATTGGGCGATACCCAATTCTCTAGTTGTGGAGTGACCTACTCTCCATGGCTTGTCACGTGAAGTGGGTCGCGCCCATGGACAAGCGCTGCATGACGTTGCGGCCCGGGTTAGATTGGGAGAAGCCTAATTCCCGGAGATGATGTTTTCCGACCATGTGACTGTTGTGTTTGTGATCGGGAGTGTTCAGTATGGAGATGTGTTAGGGCTCCGAGGTGTTGGGATCCCAGGATGTGTTTCATCCGAATTTTTGTTTGTGTAGATCGAGTCTAGGATCGAGTCTAGCTTTCTTTTTGTGTAGTTAGGCCTCGGTGGTGAGACCATTTGTTTGTTTAGTAATTGCTTGTTTGCTTGCTTGCTTGCTTGTTTGTTTGTTGCTTCTGCTGTGTTGTTTACTAACCAATTGTTGATTGTGTTTGGGGCATGGGCTGAAGGGGGTCGTTGTTGTTTATTTTTGGAACTCACTGAGTAATTCTGATTACTCATCCCCTCTTCTACTATGCAGGTAACCCGTAGGTAGGAAGCTTAGGGCGCAGCAGAACGGGAAGCGGCCGGTGTAGATTGGAAGTGGCATAAGCATAAGCGGACTATCTTTTGGAATGTATAATTACTTTCTTTTCATTTTGGCACTAGGCCGTGAGCTCAAACTCTGATATTTTGTATTGTAATGTTTTGTAAAACGCTTTCTACCTATTATTAATAAAATGTATGTTTATATTCGTAGTTGTGTGTTAAATGATACTAGACCTTGTCCGGGTCGACACAACTCGATGATTGTGGTACGGGTTGTGAAGCCTTAGGCCATGACATCGAGGTCATAGCAAACTGGAACGGATTGGTCGAGAGTCTTGACTTGTTCTTGATTCTTGGTCGAACCGGTACGGTGAGCTATACTTGTGGCGATCCCGGGACGTACCGGGTTAGTCCGGCCTGGTACGGTCCGGGCGTGTTACAAACATGGCTAGCAAGTATCTTGTTGATAAGCTAGGATTCGTCAAAACTGCACATCCCCGGCCATACCGTCTCAAATGGCTCAATGATGAGACTGAACTCAAGATTGTCGAACAAGTTGTTGTGTCCTTCAGTATTGGCAAGTACCATGACCAGGTCAAGTGTGATGTTGTACCCATGCAAGCCGGCCATATACTTTTAGGAAGGCCGTGGCAGTTTGACAAGGAGACCCTTCACCATGGACGCACCAACATTTATAGTTTCGTCCACAACAACAAGAAGCACAGCCTAGCACCTCTCAGCCCCCAAGAAGTTCATGATATGCAGAAGGCAATGATCCAGTCCGGCCAGGTAAGTAACACTTACCTTTACATGACTTCCGGACTAGTGCTTAAATCATTACAACGTGAGACACAGGTGCTACTAATGATCTTTAAGGAAGGTTGTTTTGCTGGTTTTGAGGCTCCTGAAGTACCGGATGTAGTACAAGACCTCATGGGACGTTACAAGGATGTCTTTCCTGATGAGATTCCAGCCGGTTTACCCCCTGTCCGTGGAATAGAACATCAGATCGACCTTGTACCCGGTGCGCCCCTACCAAACCGAGCCGCTTACCGTGTCAACCCTGAGGAAGCTAAGGAGCTGGAGCGGCAGGTCCAAGACCTCATGGACAAAGGCTACATCCGCGAGAGCCTTAGTCCCTGTGCGGTCCCGGTTCTACTAGTGCCAAAGAAGGATGGAACGTGGCGCATGTGTGTGGACTGCCGAGCCATCAACAACATAACCATCAAATATCGGTACCCTATACCTAGATTAGATGATATGTTGGATGAACTGAGTGGGTCTGTTGTGTTTTCTAAGATTGATCTCAGGAGTGGGTACCATCAAGTCCGCATGAAGGAAGGAGATGAGTGGAAAACCGCCTTCAAGACCAAGCAAGGACTGTACGTGTGGCTGGTGATGCCGTTTGGCCTTACCAACGCCCCTAGCACATTCATGAGGCTCATGAACGAGGTCCTCCGACCTTACATTGATCACGAGACTCTTAAGCATTTGAGGGGCCAGACCACACTCAAGAAGAGGCATGCTAGGTGGCTGGAGTTTGTGGAGACTTTTCCCTATGTGATCAAGTACAAGAAGGGAAAGGACAACGTAGTGGCAGATGCTCTATCCCAGCGCCACACACTTATTACCACCATGGAGGCTAAGATCATGGGTTTTGAATAACTTAAAATGTCTTATGAAACTGACCTTGATTTTTCTGAGCTTTACAGTAACACGGCTAAGGGAGCCATGGGTCCATTCTATCAGCAGGACGGGTTCCTCTTCAAGGAAAAACGCCTGTGCATCCCTCATGGTTCCATGCGAGACTTACTGACCCGAGAAGCTCATGTGGGCGGGTTGATGGGGCATTTCGGTCGAGACAAAACCCTGAGCGTCATGTCCGACCACTTCTATTGGCCCCGGATGAGGTGCTATGTCGAGAGCCTTTGTGCCAAGTGCACTGTCTATCTCAAAACCAAATCCAGGTCGCATCCCTATGGTTTACACATGCCTTTACCTATTCCTATTGCACCATGGGTGGATCTGTCTATGGACTTTGTGCTGGGCTTGCCCAAGATAGAACACAAGGATTCTATTTTTGTTCTAGTGGACAAGTTCTCCAAGATTGCACATTTCATTCCGTGCTCCAAGACCAATGATGCAAGCCAAACCGCTGATCTCTTCTTCAAGGAAGTGGTGCGCTTACATGGAGTGCCTCGTACCATTGTATCCGACCGAGACACAAAATTCCTCAGCCACTTCTGGAGGACATTGTGGAAAAAGCTTGGAACCAAGATCCTCTTCTCGAACACTTGCCATCCACATACTGATGGTCAGACCGAGGTAGTAAACCGTACACTCTCTCAGTTGTTGAGGGCTACGGTGGGTAAGAATCTTAGAAATTGGTTGAGTTGTTTGCCTTTCATTGAGTTTGCTTATAACCATGCAAGGCACTCTATTACTAATCTCTCCCCTTTTGAGATCGTGTATGGCTTTAGACCAGAGACGCCCATGGACCTATCCGCACTGCCCCCAGCCATGCAAGTTAGCCAGAGTGGTGACAAAAAGGCTGAGTTTGTGAAGAACATGCACCGGCAAGTCAAGGAGACTTTGGAGAAGAAGGCTGAACGGAACCGGATTAAGCTCAACAAGGGGCGCACAGAAGTTATCTTCCAACCAGGCGACTGGGTGTGGCTCCACATGAGGCCAGAGCGGTTTCCGGAAGAGAGGAAGAGCAAATTATCTCCACGAGGGGACGGACCATTCCGAGTGCTCGACCGGATCAATGACAATGTCTACCGGCTAGAGCTGCCAGGTGAGTTCCAAGATTCCCGAACGTTCAATGTGTCTGACTTGTCTCCTTATATTGCAGATGACGGAGATATTCTGAGGACAAAACCTATTCAAGAGGGAGGGGATGTTGTAGTACCCACGACTGAGGTTCCCATCATCCGCAAAGGTCCTACCACAAGGTCCGGCTCAAGGGTTATAAGAGCTGGATTTGCCAAAGCTGTCCAGGAGTTGCTTGCACAGGACCAAACCGGATTCAAGCAACTATTGATCCAAGAGTTGTCTGACTTAAAGCTGGAAGACACCGGCGAACCATTAGAGGTTCCAGACCCCTTCCATTCAATCCAGTTCTCCTCCATCGGCCAGAATGAAGCCGGCCTGATCATTTCCACCTTCATACTCAATCCAGAAGGAGTAGTATGTGTTGTACTCTTTTTCCTTATCGGGTTTTGTCCCACAGGGTTTTCCCGAAAGGTTTTAATGAGGCAACATGCAAGCATACTATGAGTTCTGATCCGGACATCTCAAACCGCGACCGGTCTATTGTTTTTCTTTAATTTATTTCGGTTAGGACTTTGGCCATTTGTCTAGGCCTTTTTATCTTTTAAAGTCCATTGAGGAACACCTATTTAAACCCTTGTAGTTGCCAATTTTCGGCTAAGTCTTTTTATGAAATCGTTTTTGCTTTAGCAAAGAAACCTAAGTCTTTCAGTTGTTTGAAACCATTGAGAGCAGCCGTCTGACATATCAAAGAACCAATCCATTGTTCTTTGTGGAGTCCTTCGATCCATTCCATTCCTTCTCCGAATCTTGAGAGAGACATACATCCAGCAAGAGCCGGATCCATATCTATCCTTCCATCCGTCCTTGGCATCTTATTGAGAGAGACACACGTCCAGCAACAGATTCCATCCGCCAAACTTCTCTTTTCTCTATCTTTTGTTCTAGATTTCATTCATCCATTCTATAAAACCCAAAAGAATCATATCTTGCTTATTTATCATTCATCCATTAGTCTCTCGGTTTCTCTTCTTGTTTCTATTGAAAACTCATAAAAGTTCATATCTGTTTTAGGTACAATCCCAAACAAGAGATGACCCGGCCGGTACCGTCCATCCGAGCCAAGGCTGAACCGCGAAACGGCCATCCGACCATCCGTCCGTCCATCCAATCCGACCATCCGTCCCGTGCCTACAACATTAGGACAAAAAGGCAAGCGTTCCATGGCCAAGCAAGAAGGTTGAGGACGTAAGGAAACTTAGACTTAACCTTATAAGAGCAAAGAGACAGCTAAGACGAGTGAGACGGTAGCTGGACGAGATGGTGAAGTAGCTCGACCAGCTTAACGAAGCTAGGTTGAGTTCACTCCAGCTCAGCCACTACGAAGTCAGCTCAACTAGCTGGACTACTAGCTTACTCAGCTGAGGCAGCTGGGAGTCAGCTCATCTCAGCTAGACGGACCGTTCGGATTTTAGGCCGATGGTCCGGGTCCGGGTCAGTGGCGGGCTGGGAGGTCTGGCCATGAGGCCAAGGGCTGTTGGGTCTTTGGACAAGGCCGTGGGCTAAGTCCAGGATGCTTGGGGCGTGGGTTGGGCTTTTGACCGACCCCAAACCCAATCAGAAAGGGCGAAGGGATGCAAGTGGCCGAAAGGGCACAACCCTTTGCCGATGGTGCCCATTCGCTAGCAAGTCGTGCTTGTTCGTGGGGCAAGACTTACCCCGTCATTTTCTATAAATATGGGGGCTCTCCTGTTGATTTCATTATCCAATTCCAGTGTAAAATACTCAGAGAAAAACGTAGAGAGAAAGAAAGAGAGAAAGAGAGAGTTCCGGCCAAGAGAAAGGTCGAGTGTGGTGGTGTTGTGTTCCGGCGACTCTGATCGTTTGGGAACTAACTCCGGTCAAGAATGGGAGATGAAGACAAGGAGAAGAGCATGGAGAACCCAGACGTGGTACACAAGGTATGTGATGGGCCGTGGCTCCATCAGACCGAACGGACGGTCCATGCGACCGCACCGCGGCTCTACTCGGTTCCTAACTCCCATCCTGCTCTCCTTATCTGTTTCAATTCGTTTCTCTTCTCTTCTCTCTGGTGAAACACGAAAGGTTGTGTTGGTTGAGTCCAAGGGACGCATCCCTAGGCTTTGGCCGAGCATAATCAAACCGCTAGCCTAGACACGGGTGGGTTAGATGGACTATCCGATCGCACCAAGACTGGGCGGTTAGGACGAGTTGGGAATGACCCAAAGGGCACGAGTTACCAAGAGTCATGAGTTAACAAAGGTTGTGAGTTGCCAAAGGGTGTTAGTGACCAAAAGGTACAAGATACAAAAGGTTACGAACAACAAAAGGTACGAGGACCAAGAGGTACGAATGGCCAGAGGGTGCATGTTCCAGACGGTGTATTTCAGGACAGGTTATGACCGATCCTTATGGATCAGCCTATGGCTTGTTAAGTAAGACAAGGTCACGGTTTGTCTAAGCCAAGGTAGAGTCTCAAGGTCTGACCGGTTGCTAAGCCTTCCGGATTAGGCTTGAGGCTTACTCAACAAGGGGCGCACAGAAGTTATCTTCCAACCAGGCGACTGGGTGTGGCTCCACATGAGGCCAGAGCGGTTTCCGGAAGAGAGGAAGAGAAAATTATCTCCACGAGGGGACGGACCATTCCGAGTGCTCGACCGGATCAATGACAATGTCTACCGGCTAGAGCTGCCAGGTGAGTTCCAAGATTCCCGAATGTTCAATGTGTCTGACTTGTCTCCTTATATTGCAGATGACGGAGATATTCTGAGGACAAAACCTATTCAAGAGGGAGGGGATGTTGTAGTACCCACGACTGAGGTTCCCATCATCCGCAAAGGTCCTACCACAAGGTCCGGCTCAAGGGTTATAAGAGCTGGATTTGCCAAAGCTGTCCAGGAGTTGCTTGCACAGGACCAAACCGGATTCAAGCAACTATTGATCCAGGAGTTGTCTGACTTAAAGCTGGAAGACACCGGCGAACCATTAGAGGTTCCAGACCCCTTCCATTCAATCCAGTTCTCCTCCATCGGCCAGAATGAAGCCGGCCTGATCATTTCCACCTTCATACTCAATCCATCCAACCAACTTGCTTCTGGTTCAGAGATATAGCCGACCATCAGAAGGAGTAGTATGTGTTGTGTACTCTTTTTCCTTATCGGGTTTTGTCCCACAGGGTTTTCCCGAAAGGTTTTAATGAGGCAACATGCAAGCATACTATGAGTTCTGATCCGGACATCTCAAACCGCGACCGGTCTATTGTTTTTCTTTAATTTATTTCGGTTAAGACTTTGGCCATTTGTCTAGGCCTTTTTATCTTTTAAAGTCCATTGAAAAACACCTATTTAAACCCTTGTAGTTGCCAATTTTCGGCTAAGTCTTTTTATGAAATCGTTTTTGCTTTAGCAAAGAAACCCTAAGTCTTTCAGTTGTTTGAAACCATTGAGAGCAGCCGTCTGACATATCAAAGAACCGATCTATTGTTCTTTGTGGAGTCCTTCGATCCATTCCATTCCTTCTCCAAATCTTGAGAGAGACATACATCCAACAAGAGCCGGATCCATATCTATCCTTCCATCCGTCCTTGGCATCTTATTGAGAGAGACACACGTCAGCAACAGATTCCAGGCTCAAATACAACATTCTCCATGCCCAGTTTGTGTCTTGAAAGCTCTACTGCTCTGGTCTTGTTCCACACAAAAGGACTGATGAGAAAAGTACCCAAGAATGTCCTTTGGAAGCCGTTTGAATCAGTGACAAATAGATGCTCTACTCCACTGTCTGATTTTGATTCCCTGGGTGCCTCCTCTTCTATTACATCCTGTTTGAAGAGAATCAGGTCGTCCTTGATGGGTTGATCATCTTTCTGAATGGTGATTGTTGCAATCTCGGTTTGATCTTCTTGAACTAGTGCAGCCAAGTCTGATTGTGCAACTGAGTCTGGTTCTGCATCTTTGAGTTCTGAGACAGTTGAGGAAGGCACTGGGTTCTGTACTTCTAAGGATGGAGATATAGTCTTGGACTGTTTAAATTGTTTCTCCACATCCCTAAACGCTTGTGAAATTGCCTTCCTTATGCTATCTTCAAAGGAATGGGTTGATGTTTTGCTTGATGAAACCAGGTTACTAGATGGACTTGATCTCTTGCTGACTGGTTGTTTCTGAACTGATAATGAAGAACATAGCTTTGTCTCAGGCTGCTTTTGAATAACTTCCTCGTGGTACTGTCTTGGAACGTACTCTCTACGCATCAAAGCCCTCAGCTTAAGCCATGTTTCCACTGGTTCTTTTCCATCAAGTCTTCTGCACTTTATCAACTGATTCCACCATCTTAAAGCATGACCACAAAACTCAGCAGTAGCCATTTGAATCTTCTTTCTTTCAGCATAGTGTTGACTACTGAAAATCAACTCAATCTTCTTTTTCCACTTCACATAAGCTTCAGGATCAGCCTTGCCATGAAAAGAAGGAATTTGATATTTCAATCCAGCATGCTTCCAGTTTCTGTCCATCTGATCAAACTCCTTTTTCTTGTACTCATCTCTGGATGATCTGCCTTTCCTTTGCTGCTGTATGTCTTGTCTGAATTTTCTCAATTGATCTTTGCAGGCTTTATCCATACTGGCTGTGAATTCTTCAAGAAAAGCTTTTCTTTCTTGCTGAGTTCTCCTTTTTGATCTCCTGCCATGGTACCTGAGACAAGAGAAAGACTAAGCCAGTAAATAGTTCTACAGAGAAAACAAACAACCAATTTGCAAAATCAGAGATTCAAATTGAAGCTTAAAACTTTAGACAATTCTCAGAACAAATTCAAACTCAACCAATGATTTAAAAGATATCAAAACTAATCAGAACATAATTGAAATCTTAAGCCTATCAGATCAGATTGATTTCGAAACTAGAACACAAAAAAATGGAGAGATAGATTTCGATTTCAGATTCAAGCACAGATTTTTCAAAACAAAAATATCAAAACAAAATCGATCAAACTTGCACTACACAGATCAGGTTTCAAAATATCAATCAACACACGATCAGAGATGATATGATAACAGATGATGAGATTTAGATCAAGCAAGAACAGATCTAAAACAATAAGAACTGATCGACTGAAATCAACAAACAGATTCAGATCAAGCAATCGGATAACTTGATAAACAAGGATCTGAACAGTCTAATACCCAAAACAAGATCTAATTAACCCAAATTCGATAGATTTCTTCACAAGGAACACAGATCAACACGAAATCAAGAGTATATGAAGAGACTTCACCAGATTCGTGATCAAAAACACTTAGATCTAACAGATTTCAACAATAGAAACACAGATCGATCAAAATCTCAACAGAATATGAAGAGATCAAATCGAAAACAGATAGAAATCAACACACTTCCCTTTCAGAGTTGCTCTGATACCACTTGATGAGATCCTAGGATGATGCTCTGGAACAGATGGGATAATCCTTGCAGAAACGAATCAAAAGACTCAAGCTTCTCAAGGTATGTGGATCGAATGGTGACACAAGAGGCTGCGGAAAGGCTTCTTGATACTCCTAGGCTTAGATCGGATATGACACACTTCTCTAAAGCCCTTGGGCGTTGGATATTACACACCAACAGACTGGATATTACACACCAGACACACTTCAACTCGCCAAAGACAAGAGAGAAGAGAGAAAAGGTTTTTGATAAAAGATTGCTTAAGGGGGGTCACGACCAGAATATAAAGAGAGACCCTTGTACATGCACAAGGTCTCGAAAATAGAAATAAAAATAAAGGGAACAGGCTCCCTTGGAAACTAAACAAAGACTAGAGTTTTTCGAAAACTAAATAACATAAAAGCATAGCTTAAAATATAAGATAAGGTCTTCATGTGGACAGATCAAGATCAATCATCTAGGAGATAGGAGAAGTAGACTTGTGGCCTCGTTAAAAACCTTCCTTTGGAAAACCCAGTGGGACAAAACCAAAGGTTAGGAAAAGAGCACACACAAGCTACTTGCCTAGATGATGATCAGCTTGAATGTAGAGTAGCTTGAATGTAGATCAAGTTGTCTTTGATGATAGAAGCTTTATTTTGGCTCAGACATTCTTCAAGTGTAGGTTCTTCAACAGCTACAAGCTCTCCATGATCAGGTTCATGATTCCATTCCTTGGTGCTTTCCATGATCACATCAGTGCGTCTCCCCGCACCATGGCCCGTCCGGGCGATCCTATCTAGGATCGGGGACATGACATGACCGCTCTTCATCAAGCTCTGTCTTCATCCGCTCCATGTACTGAACAATACTCGAGGAAGAAACAGAGAGCTGAGATGATGAGGTTGAGATAGCTTCAGAGGTACGAACGATACCATACCGACAACCCTCTTAATAGGAACATTCTACAAAAGAAGAGTAGAAAGATTTTTAAATTTTATAAGAACTATAAATATAACATGTTAATATTCAAGCAGCTGGATTTGAAGTAACCGATCCAACATCTAACTGAAGAAGAAATAAACTGACTCGGTTTCTGTTTTGCTATATATAAAAGTCACACAACCTTTAACTGAATTCAAACTGACAGTTCTACTGAAGTGAAACCAAACCTATATTAGGAGCTTGAGAACGAATCCTAAAATTCTAAGTTATAGGCTGGAGAAAAAAAAAAACAACTGACCACATAAAGTAGACATACCTCGAGAACCAGTTGGTTGATCTCTTCGCGGGACAGCATGTTAGAAGCTGTAGATCCATCATTCGCAGACAACTGATGAGACTGCTGAAGTTGTGCTTCTTTTTCCTCCTTCAGCTTACTCAGAGTTGCCAACAGCTCTCTCGCAACAGGATCTTGCACCTCACCGGTTTGTTTATTGGTGTGCATATCCCTCATCAATTCTAACCAATCTGGTGGCACACCACCCCTTTCAGCAGTCTTCCAATAAACACACAAATGATATAAGAGTATCAGTTCAATGTATATGATGAAATTAATAAAGTTGAAAAAAAAATACCGCTTACCATTTCTATCTCACGTTCCTCTCGTGTCTTAGCACCACCATTGTGTACTGCTTCACCTTTTCCACCACGCTTGCTTCTTCTATTAACAGAGTTGGTAGCTGCAATATGTGCAGTAGCATCGAGCTGCCAATAGGCTTTAAACCCGTCCCGCACATCTTGATTCAGACATATGGGTTTATCCTTCTTCAGCCTCCACTTTTTCTTCCACTCAGTCACGTTGCTCGTGTACTGCTTTCTAGCCTGCAAATTAAAGGCTGTCCGCACATCATTGGTGAAAGCAGGGTCCCAGTTCCAATCTTGCTGCAATGAACATGCAAACACAACAAACATATGCATAAGTCGAAATTAATCTGTAACCAAGCGGACATTTACATTACAAAAAGACATTACCGCAAATGAACGGAGCCACATCTTCTGAATTTCTAATGGAACATGTGCATACGTCGGATAAGGCAACTCAAGGAGACTGTGAAAGCATTTCAAAATCGACTTGCAAATTGCATTGCGATTTCTTCGCCTAAACCTATAAACAATGAATACATAAGCACAGAGCAAAACAGAAATGATTAGATTAAGAGTTAAAAATTTACCAGCTAGTATTTGGTTCTCCATTTGGGCTCAGCATAGGAAGCAACTCTCGTCCTGGTGCCACCAACAACTCGTTCAGTAACCTATCCTCGATGATTGATGCTGGCTGTGGCTGAGGGACACTTGTTCCTTGTGCAGCCGGGGAACCCAGACCAGCAGATGAGGAAGATGGAAAAGAACCGGCGAGAAAATCCGCATAAGACCTCGAGTTAAAAAAAAATTAACACTTAGAACAAGAAATGAAATGTTTTTGACAGAGAGTTAACAACATAACCGATCAAAATCTATGTACTTTTAGAGTTTTAATTACCACAACCTATAAGAAGCTATCAAAATCATACACAAAAAATCATTTGACAAAATCAAAACCGATGATTCATTCACACGAAGCAGACCAAGAATCTATCAAAATCATAGACGGGAATTTTTTCCATAAACAAAACCGATAATCAAGCATTCAGACGAAGCAGGACAAGAAGCTATCAACATCATAACGAGAAATCATTTGCCCTAAAACCTAAACTAAACAAACGAAACTCATAAAACTTACATCTTTCGGCTGAGATTTTCGAGAGAGAGAGGGAGAGAGATGGGAATGAAGGGACGGCGAGATCGACGGAGAACGGCGGGGGAGAGCGACGGAGAACGGCGGGGGAGAGCGACGCAGAATGGAGGGGGAGATCGACGCAGGTCGAGATCGACGGGGATGAAACAAGGAGGCGATTTCGTCGAGAGGGGGAGGATACGGATTAGGGTTACTGCGTTTCTGGATTTATATATAACGCTTTCCGACCACCATAATGGTTGGAAATCGGTCAGAACATTCCGACCGAGGTCAGTCAGAAATCCGTCGGAAATTGAATATTTTTTTTAAAACAAAATCCGCTTTGAATCATTCATTAAAATAAAATAAAACATATGAAAAATATTTTATTTAAAAGTACTCAAACTTACTAAAAAATATTTTCTCTTAAATATTACAAAATATATAATATCTTTCTAACTTATAAAAGTTTTTAAAAAATATTGAAGATTTTGTTTTTTAAAAAAAAATCCGCTTTGAAACATTCATTAAAATAAAATAAAACATATGAAAAAAATTTCTAAAAAGTACTCAGACTTACTAAAAAATATTTTCTCTTATACATTACAAAATATATAATATCTTTCTAACTTATAAAAGTTTTAATTAATCCGAATTTGATGAATATTCTGAAGAAACCGAGTCTTCGTTGAATTCTCCTTTCTCCGACTCCGAATCTGAGAATACTTCGTTGTCACCTACACCAGTAAAATCAACAACAAGATCGATTTCGCTTCCATCAACATGAAGATCACCTATGGCACTGCTCGAGGATTGTTGCATCGCAGCCGTATCCGAAACTCCTTCCAATTTCCCCCGTGGAGTTATATGGGTCACGGTGACCCAAGGGTCTTGTTTATTCCTCACACGAGGATACCGAATATAAGTTACTTGATCAGCTTGTGAAGCCAGAATGAACGGATCATAGTTTGCAAGACTTCTTCTGGAATGAACTGATGTTACTCCAAACTCGTCAATTCGTACACCATATCCAACGATCGGGTTGTACCAATCAGCAAAGAAGGCAACACACCTCAAATTAAGGATCCCCGGATAGTGAATCTCCAATATCTCACGCAAAATACCATAGTAGATTACTTCGCCAGATCTAGCAGATATACCATGATTTATAGTTGGCTGCGTAGTGTTTTCGCTGAAAATCTTAAAAGCATATCCACGCGTGCAATACATCGGGTACAACACAGCAACAAATTTGGGACCAAGGGCCAACTCCTCTAACCATGGCTGAATAGGATCTCCTCTAGACAAGAGAAACCTTACCTGCATAGTAGTCACAAGTTTAAGTAATGCACCATGTACAAAAAATCAAAAATTCAGAAGTAATAGAGAATAGATTTGAAAAACTTACATAGAATTTTAGCCAATTTACAAACTCGTTTTCTTTTAGTGCAGAAAGCTGATCTTCAGTGTAATTAGGATATGCACCCCTTATTTGCTCCATGTAAATCCTGCCATTGAAATCATAATTAGTTACAAATTTATTTACAAAATAGGATTCTTAATATATCATACTAAAACATAACTACCTTTCGTATGTCATTACTTCTTCGCAGTTTGCTAAAATGTACTTATGTAAGTGCATGTGCTCTTGTTCGGTGAGTCTTCTACTTTTTCCTTTTCCACTTAATCGACCAATTTGGGAAAATATGGTAGGCACCTCGACGGGATAAACTGTTCTCTGCCCTCCATCATCATGTCTTGATGGTTTTCGACTTTTAGTTTGTACTTCTGGGGCAAAATAGTAAGCAGCGAACTGGGATGAATCCTCATTGATGCTTTGTGAAACAATAGAACCCTCAACTCGGCTTCACTTTCTGCTTGAAATGATACATAGAACGCTCAACCAGGTACATCCATCGATATTGAACCAGGTCCCCCAAGTTCTGCTTCTCGAGCGAGATGGATTGGAAGATGCTCCATAACATCAAAAAAGGAAGGTGGAAAAATCTTCTGGACATTGCATTGGATTATCGGAATCATTTCTTTCAAGTTTCTAATTCCATCTGCTGTTAATGATCTCGAGCACAAATCTCGAAAGAAAGCTGCTATTCCTGTAACAAAGAAAAAATTATGTTAGATATGAAAAGATACTATGTAACAGGTGAAGAAGTTATTAAATACTAAATTTACCTGCTATTGCTTCATGTACATGTTTTGGAAGAAGACCAGCGAAGCAAAATGGGAGAAGACGCTGCATCATGACATGACAATCATGACTTTTCAAACCAGAAAACTTTCCTTCTTCGCGATTAACACAGTTCCTTAGATTTGACGCATATCCATCTGGGAATTTGACGCTATCTATAATCCAGTCGAAGAACTCTTGCTTTGCAGCTGCATCTAACCGATAAATAGGCATTGGAAGTCTTCCTCTCCCATCCACGTGGAGAGATTCCCGGGCACATATATCTGGCAAGTTTAATCTGGACTTCAGGTTGTCTTTCGTCTTTCCCTTGACATTGAGAATGGTATTCATGATGTTGTCAAATATATTCTTCTCTATATGCATCACATCTAAATTATGCCTAAGTAGATAGTTCTCCCAATACGGCAACTTCCAAAAAATACTTTTCTTGTGCCAGTTGTGATGTTCGCCATATCCATAAACTGGATAATGCCCATTTCCCCCACATTTAGCTGTCGATTCCACACCAAAATCTCTGAGTTCAGTCAGGATAGGTTTTCCATCTATTTCTGGTGGCGGACCATCAAACACCTCTTTGTTCTTTGTAAACAAAGTAGTGCTTTTTCGATACGGATGGTCGTGGGGTAGATATCGTCTATGACAATCAAACCAACATGTCTTCCTTCCATTCTTCAGTTGAAACGCATCTGTGTTATCTTGACAGTAGGGACACGCTAATCTTCCATGTGTTGTCCATCCAGATACCATTCCGTATGCGGGAAAGTCACTTATGGTCCACATAAGCACTGCACGCATTATAAAATTCTGCCTAGCAGATATATCATACACTTCAACTCCTTCGGCCCATAGCATTTTCAACTCATGAATCAATGGTTGCAAATAGACATCAAGGGATCTTTTAGGATGTGCAGGACCAGGAACTAGAATTGTGAGAAAGAGAAACTCTCGTTTCATGCACAATGATGGAGGTAAATTGTATGGTGTTACAATAACTGGCCAAAGAGAATATTGTCTCCCATGGCTTCCGAACGGGTTGAATCCATCCGTACTTAATCCAAGGTAAACATTTCTTCTCTCAGATGCAAAACTAGGATACACTGACTGAAAATGTTGCCAGGCTTTCGCGTCTGATGGATGAGCAATTTCTCCGTTGCTGTTGTGTTCACCATGCCATCTCATAGCATCGGCGGTATGTTTGGATTGGTATAACCTCTTTAGTCGGTCTGTTATTGGCAAGTACCACATTCTCTTATATGGGATTTTAGTCTTTCGACTTGTTTTTTGAAACCGTGGTTTGTGACAAAATCGACAACTAGTACGATCAACATCCCTTCTCCAGTATAGCATACAGTTGTCGATGCAAACATCTATCATTTGATAGGGCAAACCCAACCCTGAAACTAAGTTTTGTATCTCATAATAGGTAGCTGGTGAAAGGTTATCTTCCGGCAATATATCTTTCACAAAACCAGCTATCGCATCAACACAATCTTCGCTTAAGTTATAATCTGTTTTAATAGACATCATCCTTGTTGCAGCTGAAAGAGGTGAAATACCATCTCTACAACCATCATATAACGGTTGTTTTGCTGCATCTAACATATCATAAAATTTCTGCGCTTCAAAGTTTGGTTCCTCTACTCTATACCTAGCTTTAACCATTTGAACAGTTCCTATATGTTCATCTAAGCCACCTTGTTGTTCTCCTAACCCCCCCCCCCCCCCCCCATGTTATTTTCTTCACTAGCACTACCGAAATTCACCATAGAATCAGTTTCACCATGCGAATACCAAACTTTATAACCCGCCATAAATCCTCTACTATATAAGTGCTTCCATACACCACTAACTGTACCAAATCTACGATTTTGACAAATTGGACAATGACAGTACATCTTACCCATTTCCAAAGTCCTCGGCTGGTTTGACGCAAATGACATGAATTGTTGAAGACCTTCCGCAAATTCTTCTGTCAAAAGTCCAGTAGATGGATCTTGATGATTGTGATCCATCCAAGACCTAAAATATTCATTATGATTTGAGGAACACATTTTGTATTGTAGAGAATTGTTTTTTAGAGATGAATCTGTGAATGAGCCAGGACCGGCGTCGTGATATTTAAACAAACATTTCTGACCACTTTTGACCGTTTCTGACCGATTTCCAAATTGGAAATTTCTGTCCGATATCCGACGACTACGTTCGGTCAGAAATTTCCGACAGATTTCCGACAGATTTCGGACGGATAATATTTTAAATTATTTTCCGGATGGTGTCCGCCTTGACCATGTCGATCGTGGCTGGGTTAACGCTATTTTCCGGATGTTCCGGTTGAGTTGTAGCGTGGACTTCGAACTCGTGTTGAGTTTCGACGTCCGATGTGTTTGCGTCGGCAGATGATTTTAATTCGTCTTTCCTTGGGGCATTTTTGGCCGAAGATCGATCTATCTTCGTGCGCTTGCCGTTTGCAGCTGCAGAAGTCGTGATTTGCCTTAACTTGTGCTCTGCGAGGAAGCATAGCCGCGACTATTTTTGGCATCCCCAGGTAGCCGCGACTCCGCTTGGGGTTGGGAATTTGAGACCCAGGTGGTAGGTCGACGGAACTGCCTGCATGGGGTTGAGCAATGGGGTTCCCATGATCACGTTGTAGATAGCGGGATGATCGACTACCGCGAACTCGATGATTTTCGTGATCTCCTTGGCCATGACTGGCAACTGGATCGATCCAAGAGTCATCGATACTTCGCCTGAAAAACCCGTGAGTGGTTTTGGTGTCGGAATTACTTCTCCGAGTTCGATGCTTATCCGCTTGAGAGTGTCGCGGAAGATTACGTTGACCGTGCTTCCCGTGTCGACGAGTACCCTTCCGACTTCTAAATCTCATATGACGAGATCTATGACGAGCGGGTCACAGTGAGGTTGATCGATGCCGCCGGCTTCTTCCTTTGTGAAGGTGATCGAGCAATTTTGGCCATCTCAGGGAGGAGACCATGTAGGCCAATTTGCACTCGACTCTGCCTTCCGTTGGTAAGCCTTGATGGCCGACACAGTATCGCCACAGTATTGTGGTCCTTCGATGATCATGTTGACTCTGCGATGATTGTTATCGTTCCCCTTGTCGTCCGGCCTCCTACCGCGTTTATCTCCAGGCTGGTTTCGTTGAGGGGATTTTTCAGCCGGCGGATTCCTGTCCGTCTTTGGAGGGCGATCAGAATCAAGGATGAGATCCTTGACGCTAGTTACTTCCGAGAGCTCTCCAGCGAGTAGCTTCGCGGCCAGTCTTGCTCCCAAGACTTGGCAGTTGGTCGTGGAGTGTCCTCGGGACTGGTGGAACTCGCAGAAGGTGTTTTCGTCATACCCTTGATTGCGAGTCCACGTGTTGCCCGTGGTTCGGCCTTGATCCGAATTGATCGCGTAATTATGCGCCCCTTGGAGATCTTCCCCCTCGTGATGAACGTATTTGTCGTTACGAGAGTTCTTCTTTCTCCCTTTTGGATCCACGTCCTTCGAAGATGGTCTTGCCGACTTATGTTTTTGCGATAAGACTTTAGTTTCTTCCTCGACTATGATGTAGTTCGTTGCTTTGTGGAGGGCATCCTGGATCCTTCGCGGTTTGTCGAGAGTTATCCACTTTCTGAATTTCGACTTGTACCAGAGCGTCTTTCTCAGCGCGTCAATGGCCACTTTGTCGCTTATCCCGCTGACCCTTGACATTATCAGCTTGAACCGACTGATAAACTCGCGGAGGGGTTCGTCTTCCCTCTGGGAGAGACTCCAGAGGTCAACATCGGAAGTTTCTCTGTCGATGAATACAGAGTATTGTTTGAGAAATTCCGATGCGAGCTGTCGGAAACTCCCGATGGTGTTACGATGAAGGCGTGCGAACCATTCAAGTGCTGCTCCTTCCAGGTTTTCAACGAACAGGCGGCAGTAGCCGGGATCCTTTTCGCCGTCCTTCAGTCTAGCTCTTCCCATCGCGATGTGGAAAGCCTGAAGGTGCGCTTTTTGATCGGCCGTACCATCGTACTTTGGTACTTTGATTTTTCCCGGATCAGACACCCTCATGTCCGAAATGCGACTGGTAAAAGGGGTCTTCCGAGCTCCTTCCAGCATTCGATCGATTTCGGGGGCAGCACTAGTAGCATGATGGATTTGAGACTTTACGGCCCTCACTTCTGCCGCAGTCTTGGTGATGTAGTCGCGAAGATCGCAGATATCCGATGTCTCGTCAGTAGATTTCCGAGCTTGTCGGCGTTTACTGCGAGTGAGCTCGGTTTGCCTTTCAGCCAGCTCATCTTGTTCGTTCCAATAGGCGATTTCTTCTTCTTCTTCCGTCATTGGTTTTTCGAATGGGGAGCCTTCCCGAGCAGATCGGCTCCTGGTCCTTCTTGGATGTCTGTCGACGTCCTCGTCGGTGTCGTTGGAGACATCGCTAGGATCCAGGTCAATGCGTTCGGCTTCATTATCCTCCGAGTCCTTTGCAGGGGGCGGAAGACTTTCAGGGTTCCCCTTTTCGATGGGAGATTTCTCGCTAGGGTTTTGACTGGAAGGTCATTCCCACGCGACTCCTGATCTGTCGAGTGGGGTAGCGAAGTTGAGCCTCTTCCCGCGGATTTTGGTGGTTCCGCGGGGACGGATTGCTTGGGTCCTTGCCGTTAAGGTTTCAACCTGTTTGGTCAAGGTATTCACGAGCTTATCCTGTTCTTCCGACCTTTTCTCATAGGTGGCGAACATCTTTTTAAACTCCTCGAGCGTCGCGGCGTTGGCTTGTGCGTTGGCCGCGGATACGTCCGCTGCTGGAGTGTGGAGATCGGTGTCGCTACCTCCGTTAAGGGGAGTCTGCACGTTATCCGCGTCGTTAGTTGACATGTCTGATTGAGCGTGATGTGGCTTTTGCGGGTTAGATTGATCCGTACTCCCCCTCCTTCTAGCGCCAAACTGTGGGAACCGAAATTCACACTGTCGATTTCCGTTTAAATAAGGAAACTAGGAAAACCCTAATTTCCCAGAGGACCCGGATATCTGCTAATTACCACACGTCAAGCAATCAGAACACGAGAATAACAACGATAAAGTATAAGAAATCGAAGAAGAGAGCAAAGAAGATCTTATTTCCGAATTTGCGTATGAGCGTTTACAACAAGGTATAGGCCTGGGCTCGAGAGCTGTCGGCGAGATTCCTAGTTCTAGCAACCCTAAGACGGCTAAACCTAATTGAGTCGCAGCTCGAAATAACAAAAACGGAAAAATGCCTAAATTGCTCTAAGTGCTAAGTTTGCTCTGAAAAAGTTCTCCTCCATGCTCCTCGCGCAGGACTCCTTATATACTAGCTCCAAGGTCGGTTTACGCTTTTACTCTTCTGCCCTTAAGCCGTCATAGCATAAAAATGGAGATATTCCATTTTTCCCGATCTTCACAATTATTTTCAAAACTTCCGTATTTATCCGCGGAAACTTGACATTTATCCTTCCTTGTGGACCAAGCATAAACCGTGCTCTGGTTTACAGGCTTTTGGTTAAGAAATCATAGGATGTGCCTCGAGTCGTATTTTAGGTCTCTTTGGGCTGTCTTCCGACTCGACACGTTTACTATGAGTTCTTTTGATAGAGAATGAACTTTCCGCGGTTTTTAATTCGCAAAGTCTGATCGATGATTTAGAATAGCGGAAAGCATGGACTGAGCTTGCTACGGTCTTCGGGAGATGGCATTTGAAGGTTTGACGAGAATGCATGGACTGGTGTTGTAACGATGTTCGGAAGATCTCGATCGCTACGCAACGACAGAACTTTGGCTCAAGCCCGCTCGCTACGTAGCGACCAAGCTTTGGCTCGAACTCGGTCACTACGTAGCGACCGAGCGGGATGAGTGCTCGGTCGCTACGTAGAGACCGAGCTTTGGCTCGAGCTCGGTCGCTACGTAGCGACCAAGCGGGACGAGCGCTCGGTCGCTACGTAGCGACCGAGCGGGACAAGCGCTCGGTCGCTATGTAGCGACCGAGCTTTGGCTCGAGATCTGTCGCTATGTACCGACCGAGCGAGACGAGCGCTCAGTCGCTACTTTAGCGCCTCACACTAAAGTCTGTTGCGATTTCTTCCTGACTCGTACCGATTTAAAGTCCGCGATAGGTTCTCGGCTTATATGACTTGTATGGTACGAATCGAGCATCGTCCGACCTCTGGATGCTTAGTGATATCAGCAGTCCAAGTGGAACGGATGCTTGAGAAGGGTTGTGAGGCCTTTTTGGTCACAATCGCCACTAAGGAGGTTGTAGGGGCTGGTGACCCTGTAACATCCCAGTTCCTGAATAGGATCATTGGGACGGCCATGGTTCGAGCAAACGTACTAGTCAGTCTAAGGACATCAAGACAAGCGTTCCATGGCCAGATAAGAAGGTTAAGGACGTAAGGAAACTTAGACTTAACCTTATACAAGTCGAGAGTCAGCTAGGAAGAGTAAGACGGTAGCTGGACGGATGGAACAAGTAGCTCGACCAGCTCAACGGAGTTAGGCTAAGCTCACTCCAGCTCGGCCACTACTAAGTCAGCTACACTAGCTGAACTACTAGCTCACTCAGCTGAGGCAGCTGGGAGTCAGCTCATCTCATCTGGACGGACTGTTCGTGTTTCGGTCCGATGGTCCGGGTCCGGGCTGGTGGCAGGCCATGGGGGTCTGGCCATGAGGCCATGGACTGTTTGGGCATGGGACAAGGCCGTGGGCTAAGTCCAGAGGGATTGGGTAAGGCCTTGGGCCTCTGTCCGACCCAAACCCATGCGGTATTGGCGAAGGGACACATGCGGCCGAGAGGGTGTAACCCTTGGCCGATTGTGCCCATCCGCTGGCCAGTCATGCCTGTTCGTGGGGCAAGACTTACCCCCTTGTATTCTATAAATATGGGGTCCACTCTGTCGATTTCATTCATCCAATCTAGAGTAAAAATACTCAGAGAAATCATAGAAAGAGAAAGAAAGAGAGAGAGAGTTTCCGGCCAAAGCAAGGCTGATTGTGTGGTGGTTAGGTTTCCAGCGATCTGATCGTTTGTGAGGCAACCTCCGATCAAGTATGGGAGACCGAGAGTAGGAGAAGAGCATGGAGAACCCTGACACAGTTCAGAAGGTACATGGTGGGCTATGGCTCCATCAGACCGAACAGACGGTCCTTGTGATCGCACCGCGGCTCTGGTCGGTCCATTAGACCTAACCGCTTCTCCTCTTCTTGTTTCTATCCGACCCTTTCTCTTCTTTCTGATTATACACGAAGGGTTGTGTTGGTTCAGTCCAAGGGACACGTCCCTAGACTTGGTCGGTCATAACCAAACCGCTAACCTAGACGCTGGTCGGTTAGACGGTCGGTTCGAATCGCACCATAGACTGGGCGGTTGGGCTAAACGTTTGGTCATGTCCCAAGAGGCACGAGTGGCTAAAGGTCACGAGTTACCAAGGGTTGTGAGGTACCAAAGGTCACGAGTTCCAAAGGTTGTGAGTTGCCAAAGGGTGTTCGTAACCAAGGGTTACGGACGCCAAGAGGTACGAGGACCAAGAGGTACCAAGGACCAAAGGGTGCATGTTCCAAACGGTGCCTGTTGAGACAGGTCGTGTCCGTTCCTTAGGGATCAGACCATGTCTTGTCCGTCGAGATAAGTACACGGTTTAATCTAAGCCAGGGTAAGAGTCGAAAGGTCCGATCGGCCGTTTGGCCTAACCGAATTGGGCGTGAGGCTTACTCGTCCATTGGATCCAGGCCCAAGGCCGGATCAGGTAAGGAAGTCCGTTGGGCCTTTGATCTGGACTTCATCTAGGCCGGTCGCACCTAGATTCTATCTGGATGGACGGATTGGTCTTCGGGACGATCCGGACTGTTCGTGTGTTCTGTTTATCTATTCTGGACTGTCTATCTGATTTTAAGTCAAAGGGTGGTTGGTTGAATGACTTAGGATTCGGTAGGCAGGTTCATATCTTTTGATAAGTATAATGTCCGAGGTTTATCTATGTTCTAGGAACCAAGCCAAGCATTGTAGAATCGACCAGTTCTATTCTCGATTAAGATTAATGCTTATCTGGTTGTGGTTTCAGGAACTAAGGATGGTTCTGGTCAAGCCAAGGAGCCGTGAAGGCTCGGTCAGTGAGAGGCTGTGTAACGTGTGGTTAGATGATGCTAGGGATGAACTAGTGATTGTCTATGAAACGATTAAGAAGTTGTGGTTTTATAGTTTCTAAGTAATACATTTTATATACATTTATATTCGTTGGGCTATCTGTTCAATTGTTTTAGAACCTCAGATTCGAACATGGCTTAGTAAATGAAAGACTTAAAATGAATCAAACAAGCAAAGGATTGATTAAGTAGCAAACGGGTCCAGTTTCGTCGAGAGGCCGGATTCGGGTGTTACAAGTTGGTATCAGAGCATGCTTGATTCTAGGATAGTTGGGTTATGTAGTCCACACACACGCAGCTAGCTGCTTCAGTCTCATGGTGAGGTTTGATAGTTAGGTCTAGGGATTAATTGTCTCGGTTATGTTATGTATATGTTGTACTAACAATGTCTGAATCCTTAGGCTGGGAAAAGCAAATCGGGAAAGACCCAAAGGAATAAGAAAATGGCCGGTCAGTCAAGTCAAGCGGCCGCGGATGGATCTAATACGTCCGGGTTACCAACCGAGCCGGCTGTGACTAACACCGGGGATGTGTTACCGACTGACCAGGCCAATCTTACGGGAACGCAACCAGAAGGTCCGCAACATCAGGAAAGTGACGAGGAAGTAGAATCCTCGAACGCTAACAGTGATGGTGTGCAGCGTGAGAAAAGGGCCGAGGGAACGGCCAACATGCCCGCAGCACTGTCCTGAGAGGACTTGTTAGAGGCCATGAAAGTAATGGGTAACCAGGTGGCAGCTATGACTCAGCTGTTCACTCCACTAGTGAATTCATCAGTTGGTCAAGCTACACCTTTAGCTACGGCTACACCTAATGCTACGGGTCCAGCTGTGGACGCGGTTGAGGTGATCGAGATCGATCCACCGGAAAGGTCTGTAAAGAAGGTTGACTATCTGAGTTTGCTTCAACATCTATCCAGATTGGGTACAAAGCAATTCTCAGGTAGTACCGACCCTGTTGTGGCAGATGAGTGGAGGAGTAGGCTGGTCCGAATCTTCCAATCAACTCGCTGTCCAGAGGATTACAGACGAGACATTGCGGTTCACTTCCTGGAAGGGGACGCGCATAATTGGTGGCTTGCAGTTGACAAGCGCACCAATGGAAGTCTCACAATTTTTGCGGATTTTGAAGTTGAATTAACCGCAAATACTTTCCTGCTGTGGCTTGGGATTGTCTGGAAGCTAAGTTTCTAGATTTGGTCCAAGGCCACAGGACCGTACGGGAGTACGAAGAAGAGTTCAACCGACTCTGACGGTTCGTTGGAAGAGAGCTGGATGACGAGTCAGTCCAGGTCCGTAAGTTCATCCGAGGCCTAAGGCCGGAAATGAAGACCCACTGCTCGATCCGCACTTTCAACACCGTCGGAGAACTGGTGGAACGGGTGGCTTTGCTGGAGTCTAACTTGGCTGAAGAAGCTAAGATTAAGGCTAAGCCACAGTCTGGCCCATTGGGCAAGACTAATGATAAAAAGAGAAAATGGGACCAGGCGGACGGAGGTAGGACCTCTGGTGGGCGACCTGCGTGTTCCAAAACTGTCCTCGACCGAACCCGTCTGGTAGAAGCGGCACGATGACTTGTTTCCATTGTGGCCAGCAAGGACATTTCCAATCGGAGTGTCCCAAGCTGCAAGGAAGTCAGGGAAAGAGCAATGGAGACTCAGGCAAGGCGTCCCAAGGCTATGAACTGTCACGAAACGACGGAGCTTCCGGATCTTTTGATTCGATCTCTGGTAATTTCTAAATTTATCTTTTTACATTCAAGTAGTAATGCTTGGTATGGAACCTAGAATGGTCTAGGGGATTCTGATGGGGGTCTCTGATAGGAACCCTCATGGTCGGTGGGGTAAAAACCCACGTGCTTTTCGACACAGGGGCTACACATAGTTTTGTGAGTCCGGGACTGGTCGGAAAGGGTCTGTTCTGTCTGGATGCTGGTGATAATTTTGGGATAGTGAGGGCGGCCGGTGGGCAAGCCATGAACTCACTAGGTCTCATGTCGAATATCCCAGTACAGATCCAGGGAAAGGTCTTCCCTGTGAATCTGGTCTGTGTCCACCTAAAGAATCAAGAAGTGATCTTCGGTATGGATTGGTTGGGAAAGTACCGAGCCACTCTCGATTTCCATAAGGGTCGTGTGCAATTGTAGAATGGACTTCACCCGATAGAGTACCAAGGTCTGTGTCAGGCTCAAGAGAAAGTAATGGTTTCAGAAGTTCGAGCAATTCGGATGCTGGAACAGGGTTGTCAGTCATTCTTGGCTACAATTACAACTACAGAGCCTGACAGTTCTGGTTTTCTGTTAGACCCACGCGAGGATTCGTTGGTGTCCGAGTTCCAGGATGTGTTTCAGGCGCTACAGGGTGTCCCCCCTGATAGGTCCGATCCCTTTCTGATTGAGCTGGAACCAGGGACAGCTCCGCTGTCCAAGAGTCTGTATCGAATGGCTCCGGCCGAGATGGCCGAGCTTAAGAAGCAATTGGAAGAATTGCTTGACAAGGGGTTCATACGGCCAAGTAGCTCCCCTTGGGGTGCACCAGTCCTCTTTGTGAAAAAGAAGGATGGTAGCATGCATCTGTGCATCGACTATCGAGGGTTGAACAGGGTAACTGTTAAGAACAAATACTCATTACCCAGGATAGACAAGCTGTTGGATCAGCTGAAAGGAGCTAAGTGGTTTTCTAAAATCGATTTGGCCTCGGGATATCATCAGATTCCTATCGAGCCAAACGAGATTAGGAAGACGACGTTCGGTCTGACCAATGCACCTGCTGCATTCATGAAAATGATGAATAGCGTGTTCCAGGACTTCTTGGATGAATCAGTGATCATCTTCATTGATGATATCCTGATCTACTCCAAGGACGAGGAATCTCATCGGAAACATTTGAGAGCCGTGCTGGAACGATTACGAGAGCACAAACTTTTTGCTAAACTCAGCAAGTGCAGTTTTTGGCAAAAGAGTATTGGGTTCCTCGGTCATATTGTTTCTGACCAGGGCGTCTCAGGGGATCCAGAGAAGATCAGGGCAGTCAAGGATTGGCCCCGACCATGCAGTACCACAGAAGTTAGAAGCTTCCTAGGGCTGGCAGGTTACTATAGAAAGTTTTTGAAGGGATTTGCAAGCTTGGCTCAAGCTATGACATGGTTGACTGGGAAGGACTTTAAGTTCACATGGTCTGATGAGTGTACGAGATGTTTATCCGCACTTAAGGATATGCTGACTAGCGCACCCGTCCTGGTTCTTCTGGAGGCAGACCAACCTTATGTGGTCTACACGGATGCGTCCATCACTGGACTCGGTTGCGTGTTGACTCAACATGGGAAGGTCATTGCCTACGCATCAAGGCAGCTGAAGAAACATGAGGGAAACTACCCCACCCATGACCTTGAAATGGCTGCGGTAGTATTCGCCTTAAAGATTTGGCGATCATATTTATATGGGGCCAAAGTCCAGATATTTACGGACCATATCTGAAGTATATATTCACCCAGCCTGAGTTAAACTTAAGGCAGAGGAGGTGGATGGAGTTCGTGGCCGACTACTACCTAGACATCACTTACTATCCGGGTAAGGCTAACCTTGTGGCCGACGCCTTGAGCTGGAAGCGAGAAGACGTCGCGCTCGGAAGCGGAACGGACGAGCCGGATGAGGTCGAACGCTTTGTTCATTTAAATGCTTTGAACGGAACGGATGGACCACATGGTTTAGAGGCGTTGCATAGAGCCGACCTACTTACCCGGATCCGAGCGGCCCAAGATCAGGACGAGAACCTGAAGACGGTTGCTCGGAACGACCTGACTGAGTATCAAATCGCAAAGGACGGTACGATCTTAGTTCATGGTCGGATCAGCGTACCCAATGATAGGAGTTTAAAGGACGAGATCCTTAGGGAAGCTCACAAGTCTAGATTCTTGATCCATCCTGGAGTGACCAAGATGTATCATAATCTCAGACAATACTATCATTGGATATGGATGAAGGTCGATGTGGCCGAATGGGTTGGCAAGTGTCCTACTTGTCAACTCGTCAAGGCCGAACAACAAGTTTCGAGTGGACTGCTTCAGAGCCTACCTATTCCGGAATGGAAGTGGGATCACATCACGATGGATTTCGTGACAGGATTTCCCACGACCAGGAATAGGATTGATGCTGTCTGGGTAATAGTGGATCGACTGACCATGTCTGCCCACTTCCTGGCCATCAAAAAGACTGATGGAGTCGACCGGATTGTGAGTAAGTACATTGACGAGATTGTGAGGCTACACGGAGTACCCTCAAGTATAGTTTCAGATAGAGATTCAAAGTTCACTTCTCACTTCTGGCAAGCTTTTTAAAAAGCTATAGGAACAAGAGTGAACATGAGTACGGCTTATCATCCCCAAACGGATGGGCAGTCAGAAAGAACTATACGGACGCTGGAGGATATGCTTCGAGCATGTGTTCTCGATTGGGGTGATTCCTGGGAACAGAATTTGCCGTTAGTGGAGTTCTCCTACAATAACAGCTTCCACTCCAGTATAGGCATGTCGCCATACAAAGCTTTGTATGGACGACCATGCAGGACACCGTTATGCTGGACCCAAGTGGGGGAGCGCAGCATGATAGGCCCCGAAATCATGGAGGAAACCACGGAGAAGATCAAGTCCGTGCGGGACAAGATGAGGGCCGCACAGGACAGACAAAAACATTACGCTGACAAACGAAGGAAAGAACTGAAGTTTGCAGTGGGTGATATGGTCTATCTCAAAATGATTACCTTTAAAGGTAGAGTGTGAATTTCTGGTAGAAGGAAATTAGATCCAAGATACCTAGGTCCGTTCAGAATCATAGAACGAGTGGGTAGTGTGGCATATAAGTTGGACTTACCATCCGAGATGGAAGCCTTCCATAACGTATTCCATGTCTCCCAACTCCGGAAGTGCTTGACGGATCAGGACGTCTTAATACCAGAAATACCATCTGATCTAGGTACAAATCTAACTTTTGAAACAAGGCCGGTTCGGATCGTAGATAGGATGGAAAAAGCAATGAGAAAGAAAACAATCCAGATGGTCAAGGTCATTTGGGATTGTAATGGTTGAGAAGAGACCACTTGGGAGACGGAGGCCAGGATGAAGGCCGAGTTTCAAAAATGTTTTGACCAGTTTATGTTGGATGAAACACATGACTTGGATTCGAGGACGAATCCATTGTTAGTGGGGGAGACTTGTAACATCCCGGATCCTGAATAGGATCATTGGGACGGCCATGGTTCGAGGAAACGTAATAGTCAGTCTAAGGACATCAAGAGAAGCGTTCCATAGCCAGATAAGAAGGTTAAGGACGTAAAGAAACTTAGACTTAACCTTATACAAGTCGAGAGTCAGCTAGGACGAGTAAGACGGTAGCTTGACGGATGGAACAAGTAGCTCGACCAGCTCAACGGAGTTAGGTTAAGCTCACTCCAGCTCGGCCACTTCTAAGTCAGCTCCACTAGCTGAACTACAAGCTCACTCACCTGAGGCAGCTGGGAGTCAGCTCATCTCAGCTGGACGGACTGTTCGGGTTTCGGTCCGATGGTCCATGTCCGGGCCAGTGGCGGGCCATGGGGTCCGGCCATGAGGCCATGGACTGTTGGGGCTTGGGACAAGGCCGTGGGCTAAGTCCAGAGGGATTGGGTAAGGCCTTGGGCCTCTGTCCGACCCATACCCATGCGGTTATGGCGAAGGGACGCATGCAGCCGAGAGGGTGTAACCCTTGGCCGATTGTGCCCATCCGCTGGCCAGTCATGCCTGTTCGTGGGGCAAGACTTACCCCCTCGTTTTCTATAAATATGGGGTCCTCTCTGTCGATTTCATTCATCCAATCCAGAGTAAAAATACTCAGAGAAATCGTAGAGAGAGAGAGAGAGTTTCCGGCCAAAGCAAGGCCGATTGTGTGGTGGTTAGGTTTCCGGTGATCTGATCGTTTGTGAAGCAACCTCCGATCAAGAATGGGAGACCGAGAGCAGGAGAAAAGCATGGAGAACCCTGACACGGTTCAGAAGGTACGTGGTGGGCTATGGCTCCATCAGACCAAACAGACGGTCCTTGTGATCGCACTGCTGCTCTGGTCGGTCCATTAGACCTAACCGCTTCTCCTCTTCTTGTTTCTATCCGGCCCTTTCTCTTCTTTCTGATTATACACGAAGGGTTGTGTTGGTTCAGTCCAAGGGACACATCCCTAGACTTGGCCGGTCATAACCAAACCGCTAACCTAAACGTTGGTGGTTAGACGGTCGGTTTGAATCGCACCATAGACTGGGCGGTTGGGCTAAACGGTTGGTCATGTCCCAAGAGGCACGAGTGGCCAAAGGTCATGAGTTACCAAAGGTTGTGAGTTACCAAAGGTCACGAGTGAAGGACCCTAAGATCGGCTCACTCGAATGGATCAGATTTGGATATGAACTCCGGATGGAGAACTGGATGGATTGAAGGGTCGCACGAAGGTTGCGGAAAGGCCTTCGATATTCCCGACTCCAAATGGTGCTTGATATGACTCACAAGACCACCAAGTGAAGGATCTCTCGTCGTTGCTTGATATGACTCACAAGACCAACTATTGGAGGAAATGTTTACTTGGATATGACTCACCAAGAAACTAAGAACAAGTTCTAAACGAAGAACAAAGAGTTTAACTCAAACTTTAGACAAAATCGATTTCTGATTTATTAAAATGAAAGAGTTTCATACTTATAGAGTTTTGTAGATCTAGGAATTAAATAGAAAAGTAGATCTAGATTTAGATCTAGTCATTAAACAAAATAAAGACAGATTATTAAATGTGACTGATCGGCTTCTGTCCAGGTTCGTTGTATCCTGAAGCATGGACCGCGGTAAGGAGAAGGACGGATGTGGGACTGTCCGTATGAGCCACCATGTCCGGATCATGAACCAGACTGGACCAAGTGCGTCCTATGTCTTCAGAAAGGTGAAGGATCCTTGCCATAGTGAAATTTGGCTGATCAAAGTGCATGAACTGATCAAAAGGGTAGATGGGCCCATCAGTACGGTCGCCGGTACGTGCAGTATGGGCCAATCGAGCCAAAAGAGAGATGTCTCGATCATTTTGTGAAACCTCATGATCCAAGTCAAGTCTGGCATGATCTTTCTCAAGTCTGGGATGATCTTTCTCAAGTCTGGCATGATCTTTCTCAGGTCTGGCATGATCCAAGTCAAGTCTGGCACGGTGAAAAACATGAACCTCGGTTGAAATGTTAAGAACGTCCTGAACTCCATGCTGAGCTGGTTCCATGTAATGATCCATGGACTGCGGCACATCATTCCCTCCCTCTTCAAAAGGATTTGTCCTCAAATCCATTGTACATGTATCAAAAGCGAATAAATCAGATACAAAGGATTTAAAATTCATGGAAAATTCAATGAATGAAAAGTTTGGACAGAAACTTCTTTGGATGTTTGAACTCGTTTCCCTCAGGTATGTGCGGTTCCATGTTCCACGAACACAAGTCCTTAGGCATTCACCAGTGCTTGCTCTCCTTGGAAACTGATCATGCTTATCATGTTCATTCAAAACAACTAGAGAAACCACATCAAATCTGCGAAAGAAATAATCAAAGGGTTTCTCTATCCTCATCATGAATGAAATCAAATTGATTTTTTGGCCTAAGCAATTTTGGTTCATTCCTTTTCTTAAACCAAATATCTTTCAAAGCACAGCTCAATGAAAACAATTCAAGAAAATGTTTAAGCAAAACGTTTTTCAACCAAGTAAGATTTGTTTTTGCTTAGAAATTCTCGGTTTTAAAACATTTTCAAGATGAGCAGAGACAATCAACCCATGATCCTTACAGTGCTTTTGGTTTGGACAGGAGGTTGACTGAGGAAAGACCTTTGGTTCGTTGAGGATCGGTTTTGGCTTAGGCCGCTCCTTTCTTGAGCCTGAATCTCCTTTAGAAGTCTGGTACTCGAGGATAGACGGACTGGAGAATCTCCGGTTTGGAAAATTCATAACTCCTTCCTCCGTGATGATTTTCAAGTGATTCCAATCCTCAGTGAATCCTTGGTGAGTTGGATTTCCTTTGAAATTGAATTCATGACAAAAGACCTTCTGAATGTTGAGATATCCGTTTTTGACTGAACCCCTGTCGCTGGTATCTCCAAGGTAGCCGGTTTGGACAACAAAGCTTCTCCAAATCTCAGGCTGTTGGGCACGGTCAATGCTTTCATTTCTCAGAGGCTCAACCTGTCTTTCCTGGATACTCAAAACAAACAAGTGCGCTTGAAGTTCAAAAGACAAAGGGGCAGGAGTTGTGTCGGGATCAAAGCAAAGATGGCTCTCCATAGCGATGGATGTTATGTTTGTTGCTTCTTCATCAAAGACTGGACCAGGTTCATCCTCCTCATCAAAGATAGGATCTTGATCTTCATCAAAAAATATCCTAGTGTCAAGACATGGTCCTTGATGTGGTAAATCTAGTGGCTCTTCCTCCAAAACCTGTGGAGAGAAAACAAGACTACTCGGATGCTCCGGTTGCAATATCAGTTACAAACTCAGGTTCAAGAGAAGGAAGATCACAATTTTTCTCACAAGAAAACAAGCTTTCAATTGGCTCTTCATCATATTCATCATAGATGGGTAAAGAATCTGAAAAATCTTTCAACTCCTCAACATGGATGTCAGATTTACCTTTGGATTTCTTGCTGATGAATAAGGATGGCTCAGCTACAGGTGCACGTGTGGATATGCTATTCTTATGGGTCTGGTTGACGTCCTTGAGGGTTTTCACCACTTCCTCCACAAAGTTATCACAAAACTCTTGGACATCAAACTGAAGTAAACGTCTCTTTGGATCAGCTTCACCTTGGGACGACTTGAAAGGTTCATTGCACCTCCTGTTTGGCATATCTTGCACACTAACAAACTCATCAAAATTATTCAAAGAATATTTAAATGAAGATTGAGAGATAGTTTGTTGTGGGGATTTCTCCTTGCTACTTTCCCTTTGAAGACCAAACATCATAACCTGAAAATCTCAACACAAAATTAGAAAATAAAACCTCACTCTCTCAAGTGTTTAATCTCACCCACTCAAGTGTTTCTCTCAGATTTAGGTGATCACACACAAGTTTCTACTCAATTTTCTAAGAACACATCAAAGAATCCCAATGGACAAAATCCAAGCAAACAAGATAATTTTAAAAGAGAGAAAGATAAGAGATTTTGGTTTTGGGAATCC
>NW_022610559.1:0-132500 GCF_000309985.2 Brassica rapa
TTGAGAAGCTCAGATGATCAAACTGAAGAATCGGATCAAACTGGTAAGTCGGATTTTCAGAACGTTCGGCGGTTACGTTCGGCAGTGCCCGCGGTAAGAGCAGTCGGGTCAGAAATGAGAAGCTGCGGTCTGATTCGAAATCGGTGCGTTCGGATGAGAGTTTGGCTGATCGATTTCCTAACTTGACGAGTTGGTCGGGGTAGCCGAGCTTCAGTACGGTCAGATCGATCGTCTGGACGTGGATCCAAACGAAGCTCCATTCCGGACGTACGGGTCGATCCGGTACAGGCCCGTCAGTGCGTTTGGTACGGTCGTCCGGATGAACCTCTGTTGAATATCTCGGACTTTCTGATCTTCATGTTGGACTTGTCCAACGAACTGCTCAATGATCTGAGGTGCATCAGGAAGGGTCAGCATGCTGAGTCCAAGACAACGTTCTGATATGTGTCTTATGGACAGCCACGGACGTCCTGTGTTAACTGACGGACAGACACGGACACCACACGGGACAGCCACGGACATCCTGTGTGTGCTGACATATAGCATGGACAGGAACGGACGTCCTGTGGTGCTGGCGGACACCCACGGATATCCTCTGTGTACTGAACAGACAGCCCACGTGGGCCAAAATCACCCAAACAGTCCACGAGAAGGGCCAGCGTGCTAAGTCTAAGGACCAACGTGCTGATATGTATACTGATGAACAGCCACGGACGTCCTGTGTGTGCTGACGGTCACACACGGACACACATGGACAGCCACGGACGTCCTGTGTGTGCTGACGGACACACATGGATGTCCTGTGTGTGCTGACGGACACACACGGACGTCCTGTGTGTGCTGATAGACACCCACAAACGTCCTGTGTGTGCGGACGGACACACACGAACACACATGGACAGTCACGGACGTCCTGTGTGTGCTGACAGACAACCACAGACAGCCCCGGACGTCCTGTGTGTGCTGGCGGACACCCACGGACGTCCTGTGTGTACTGAACAGACAGCCTACGTTTGCCAAAATCACCCAAACAGTCCCCAGGAAGGGCCAGCGTGCTGAGTCCAAGGACCAATGTGCTGATATGTGTACTTATGGACAGCCACGGACGTCCTGTGTGTGCTGATGGACACAAACAGACACACACGGACTGCCACGGATGTCCTGTGTGTGCTGACAGACACTCACGGACGTCCTGTGTGTGCTGATGGACACCCACGGATGTCCTGAACAGACAGCCCACATGGGCCGAAATCACCCGAACAGTCCTCGGGATGGGCCAGCACGCTGAGTCCAAGGACCAGCGTGCTGATATGTGTACTGATGGATAGCCATGGACGTCCTGTGTGTGCTGACGGACACACACGGAAGTCCTGTGTGTGCTGACAGACAGCCACGGACAGCCACGAACGTCTTGTGTAAGCTGGCGGACACCCAGAGACACACACGAACATACACGGACAGCCATGGACGTACTGTGTGTGCTGACGGACAGCCACAGACAGCCACAGACGTCCTGTGTGTGCTGGCGAACACCCACACCCACTCGCAAACTGCACCCTTCCTTTGTGACAGTCCAGAGTGGCGCGGTTCTTTCCAAGCCTGTCCATGCCTAATATCACCTCATGATTCTTAAGGCAGACCACAACCAGATCCATAGGCATAACTCTATCCTGGATCACTATTGGGATATCCTTTACTCGCCCTAATGAATGCATTACTTTCCCACCGGCCGCATTCACTATGCAAGGATCATCCTCCGTTTCCATCTGGAACAACCCTTTTCCGATCATATCTGGGCTCACAAAGCTGTGTGTAGCTCCAGTATCTAAAAGTACGTGTGTTTCAACACCACCAATACATAGGGTCCCTACATAAGACCCCCCTTTTCTAATCATCTAATCCATTCTAAGTTCTGTCATGTCCCCGATCCTGGATAGGATCGTCTGGACAGACTTTAGTGCGAGGAGACGCACAAGTCAGGTCACATGACCTAAAGACAAGCGTGTCATGGTCCAAAACGTTTTTAAGGGAATCAGGTAGCTGGAACTTAGCCAAATTAAGGCAGATGCAAGCTCAAAGGAGCTGGACAAGCGAGCTGGTAGCTGGACGAGATCCAGGTGAAGCTCGATTGAAGTGGGTGATCAGAATGGATCATGGGAGAACTAAGTATAGGTCTGGAAATAGACCAAGGGACTTAGAAGAATTGAAGAAGATAAAAGAAGCAAGCTGGACACAGTGTATAACAGCTGGGCAATGCAGTAAGCAAGCTCGACCAGCTAGGTGAACTGTAGTGCAGCTTAATGTAGCTCACTGAAGTGTAGGTCAGCTCCCTGAGCTGGATGGTCTAGCTCACTCAGATGGGTCAGCTGGGGATCAGCTCAACTCAGCTGGACTGAGTGTTCAAGTCATGGGCAGTTGGGCCGGGTCTGGACAGTGGCCGGCCCATGTGGGCGACCCGGGTGTACCGATGGGCTGGTTGGCTCTTGGGATTGAGCCAGGAGCTTGGGAAATCCGTGTGGGCTTGTTTGGACTTGTCCAGGAGTGGATTGTCAAGCCCAGGGCGTCTGGAAACTGCCTGAGGCGAATGGGTATAATCTGGACCGTTGATTAAATCAATGGGCAGAAATGATACCGAAAGGGTGCAACCTTTGGAAAGGTAACTGCCCCTTCTTCTATAAAAGGCAGGGAAGTCCGTGCCTTTTCAGGCACGCCAGGGCTTCCTCCTACACCCTAAAACAAAGAAACACAGAGAAAAGACAGAGAGTTGGTCGGATTCCCAATCCAAGATCCATGGTGGTGTGAAGGTCATAACGAGGCAGTTTTGGGAGAGATCAAGGGGGGAAGTTATGAACGACTTTCTGGTGGTTTTGATCCGTGATGTTATCACCCAAAGCATCCTACAGGGCCTGAGAACACACGCAAATGGTGAGGAAAGAAGGTAGATGACCGGAATTCATTCCCAAAGGCCAAGACAGCCTTAAGGAGAGAGGTGTGTGGGAGGGCAGTTTCATGGAAGTGCAAGGGGAGTTATGAACGACCCTGTGGTATGTTTTCACCACTGATGAACACGTCCTAGGATTCCCCTGTATCTTGGGAACACACGCAAATACCCAGGAGAGAAGGGAGAAGGCCGGACTTCCCTCACAATGGCATGAATAGTCTTGAAGTTGGATGCAGTGTAGAAACTGGGTTCATGGAAGTTCCATGGAATGGATCAGGGGTGCGACCCATGAATGGATCTTATCAATACAGGAGGTATGTGATAAGGATTGATAGAGGCGTGCACTGGAGAAGCATGGCCGAACATAATAAGGAAAGGCACTTGATCTAATCAGATCATGTATAAGGTAACTGATTTTATAATTACTTTCAAGGTTATGTTTCTGTCTCTTGTGGTGCGGTTAAGGCCAAGTATGGCACGCCCCTTGAAGACCATATGTTGTGATGTAAACTAAGGATCCAGGACCCTGAGATAAGGGGCGGATCTTAGTTGATCTAACTCATCCATGAGGGATGGAAGTTAGAGGCCACTCATTGGATAGTGATCCATGGTGGATCATGGTGTGTGTGTTAGTTCAGATCATGGTGTGAATCAATGATCCGAATCATGGAGGAGACACATGGGGATCCTAGTACATGAGGAACCATGTGGGGTGCAAGGTCCAATTCATTGGGAACCAGCAGCAAGCCGTGGAGGCGAGTAAGGCCAGTACTAAGTGGCATGGACCACAAGTATAGGGCCGGTGTGTTTATCTAAAGAAGGCCTTGTGTAATCCGATCTTTGGCAAGGATGGATGACCTGATCCATAGGTGATGGATCAAGGTGTCTGATCTGATTGATCAAAGGATGCAGCAGTGGTAATAGGAGGACTGATCGGCTTCGTTGGGACATGGTTCCATGGCCGGTTAGGTACGAGTGAAGACTCATCAGTTCTGGGTCATGTGGGGTGGTTGGTTGATTGACTCAGGATCTGATGGGCGTTGTTATTCCATGAGCTGGACTTGGTATCATAAGTTGATAAGGCAAATGGATGTGGGACAGTGCATGAGCCGGTAAGGGCCAGATGCATGTCCTTAGCTGTTTGAAGACTTCTCAAGGGTTACTTATGTCTGTGGGGATGGTTGGCTGAATGACTAAGTACCTAAGGGAGTTGTTTTGTGTGTGTAAAGGAGCTGGATGCAGTATATGGCAGCTGGCCATAGCTCAGTTCGAGTGTGACAGCTCGATCAGCTGGTCTATGAGTTCATTCAGCTAGAGTAGCTGGGCCGATGAGCTCGATCAGCTGGGTCTATGAGTTCATTCAGCTAGAGTAGCCTTCGCCTATGAGCGATGTTTTAAATAAAAGGCAAAAATTTTGAGAGGTTCGGTCAGGGAATCTCTCAAAATTTTTGCTAAGATCCTGTGCGGCCTAGTCGGCCAGGATCGGGTCTTACAAGAGTGCTGAGTCCAAGGACCAACTGGCTGATATGTGTACTGATGGACAGCCACTGACGTCCTGTGTGTGCTGACGGACATACACGGACACACACGGACAGCCACGGATGTCCTGCGTGTGCTGACGGACAGCCACAGACGTCCTGTGTGTGCTGGCGAACACCCACGGACGTCCTGTGTGTACTGAACAAAAAGCCCACGTGGGCCAAAATCACCCGAACAGTCCACGGGAAGGGTAAACGTGCTGAGTCCAACGACCAACGTGCTGATATGTGTACTGATGGACAGCCACGGACGTCCTATGTGTTCTGACGGACAGACACGGACACACACGGACAGCCACGGATGTCCTGTGTGTGCTGATGGACAACCATGGACAGCCACGAACGTCCTGTGTGTGCTTGCGGACACCCATGGACGTCCTCTGTGTACTGAGTAGACAGCCCACGTGGGCCAAAATCACCTAAACAGTCCAAGAGAAGGGCCAGCGTGCTAAGTCCAAAGACCAACGTGCTGATATGTATACTGATGGACAGCCACAGACGTCCTGTGTGTGCTGACGGACACACACAGACACACATGGACAGCCACGGACGTCCTGTGTGTGCTGACGGCCACACACGGATGTCCTGTGTGTGCTGACAGACACCCAAGGACGTCCTGTGTCTGCGGACGGACACACACGGACAGTCACAGACGTCCTATGTGTGCTGCAGACAGCCCCGGACGTCCTGTGAGTCCTGGCGGACACCCACTGACGTCCTGTGGGTGCTGAACAGATAGCCCACGTGGGCCAAAATCACCCAAACGGTCCCCGGGAAGGGCCAGCGTGTTGAGCCCAAGGACCAACGTGCTGATATGTGTACTAATGGACAGCCACTAACATCCTGTGTGTGCTGATGGACACACACGGACATACACAGACAGCCACTGATGTCCTGTGTGTGCTGACGGACACCCACAGACGTCCTGTGTGTGCTGACGAACAACCACGGACGTCCTGTGTGTACTGAACAGACAGCCCACGTGGTCCAAAATCACCCGAACAGTGCAAGGGAAGGGCCAGCGTGCTGATATGTGTACTGATGGACAACCACAGACATCCTGTGTGTGCTGAAGGACACCCACAGACGTCCTGTGTGTGCTGACAGACACACACGCATACACACGGACGTCCTGTGTGTGCTGACTGACACACACGGACGTCCTGTGTGTGATGACAGACTGCCACGGACAGCTACGAACGTCCTGTGTATGCTGGCGGACACCCACAGACACACACGGACACACACGGAAAGCTACGGACGTCCTGTGTGTGCTGACGGACAGTCACGGACAGCCACAAATGTCATTTGTGTGCTGGCGGACACACACGGACGTCCTGTGTGTACTGAACAGACAGCCCACGTGGGCCAAAATGACCCAAACAGTCCACTGGAAGGGCCAGCGTGCTGAGTCCAAGGACCAATGTGCTTATATGTGTACTGATGGACAGCCACGGACGTCCTGTGTGTGCTGACGGCCACAGACGGACACACACGGACACACACAGACAGCCATAGACTTCCTGTGTGTGCTAGCGGACACCCACAGACGTCCTGTGTATACTCAACAGACAGCCCACAAGGGATAAAATCACCCGAACAGTCCACGGGAAGGGTCAGCGTGCTGAATCCAAGGACCAATGTGCTGATATGTGTACTGATGGACAGCCACGGATGTCCTGTGTGTGCTGACGGACACACACAGACACACACGGACAGCCACGGACGTCCTGTGTGTGCTGACGGACAAACACGGACATCCTGTGTGTGCTGACGGACACCAACAGACGTCATGTGTGTACTGAACAGACAGCCCACGTGGGCCAAAATCACCCAAACAGTCCACGGGAAGGGCCAGCGTGCTGAGTCCAAGGACCAGCGTGCTGAGTCCAAGGACCAGCGTGCTGATATGTGTACTGATGGACAGCCACGGACGTTCCGTTTGTGCTGACGGACACAAACAGACACACACGGACGTCCTGTGTGTGCTGACGGACACACATGGACGTCCTGTGTGTGCTGACGGACAGCCACTGACAGCCACAGACGTCCTGTGTGTGCTGGCGGACACCCACAGACACACACGGACACCCACAGACACACACGGACACACACGGACAGCCACGGACGTCCTGTGTGTGCTGACGGACAGTCACGGACAGCCACACATGTCATTTGTGTGCTGGCGGACACCCACGGACGTCCTGTGTGTACAGAACAGACAGCCCACGTGGGCCAAAATCACCCAAACAGTCCACGGGAAGGGCCAGCGTGCGGAGTCCAAGAACCAACGTGCTGATATGTGAATTGATGGACAGACACGGATGTCCTTTGTGTGCTGAAGGTCACAGACGGACACACACGGACAGCCACAGACGTCCTATGTGTGCTGGCGGACACCCACAAACGTCCTGTGTGTACTGACCAGATAGCCCCCGTGGGCCAAAATCACCCGATCAGTCCACGGGAAGGGTCAGCGTGCTGAGTCCATGGACCAACGTGCTTATATGTGTACTGATGGACAACCACGGACATCTTGTGTGTGCTGACGGACACACACGGACAGCCTCGGACGTCCTGTGTGTGCTGACAGACACACACGGACGTCCTGTGTGTGCTGACAGACACACACGGACGTCCTGTGTGTGCTGACAGACACACACGGACGTCCTGTGTGTGCTGACGGACACCCACAAATGTCATGTGTGTGCTGACTGCTGACGGACACCCACGGACGTCCTGTGTGTACTGAACAGACAGCCCACATGGGCCAAATTCACCCGAACAGTCCACAGGGAAGGGTTAGCGTGCTTAGTCCAACGACCAACGTGCTGATATGTGTACTGATGGACAGCCACAGAGGTCATGTGTGTTCTGACGGACACGCACGGACAGCCAGGATGTCCTGTGTGTACTGACGAACACCCACGGACGTCCTGTGTGTGCTGATGGACACCCACTGTGACACCCCCGATCGTAGATGACCGGAAATGACACTGTCGATGTTCCTCGATGGTCGATCCGAGGTTCTCAGAATACTTCTGATCGCCTTAGACCAACAACCAAAGAACACCAACGCTCCTATCAGATATCACTCTAGGCTTTTCAACCCGAAAAAGCAATACCCGATAGTTAGTTCGTCCGGACAAGGACTAATATCATATGGAACCCGTACTTTAGAAACAATCTTTATATATATCATTTAAAAGCATCTTACAAAATTTGTTATAAATTAACCTCGAGGTTTTCTGTCTACAAATCTTATACATAAGATATATCAAAATGACTTTCCAAGGATAATAAAACTACCGCTGGCTAATGACGTTCCTTCCTGTCCTAGAGTAAGGTCTCCCGTCTACTGGTTACCTGCATCACAAATGAGTCATGAGTAACTAATTTACTCAGTGAGCCTAGTCCCGCACCCCAACATATATTAATAATTTCTCAAGCAATCAACTCCATTTGTATGCAGTGGATATATATTCCATATCTGGATATTTATATATAAGGACTATCCTTCCATCATTGTGAATCTAATCATATACCTCACTTCCTTTTTCCGTCTCTCATATCATTCATATAATCATATTTATATATATATATACCAGACTCGAGAAACCACAAAGGCTAAATGAGTCTAGTGAGTTAGAATCACCATCATCGCCATCAGATATTCAAAGATCGAACATCTAACGCTGCATGCAGTTACACGGCCTCCAGGGTGCGACCCCATCATCGTGTCTTCGTGACCTTGTTCCATATCGCAGGAACAATTCACGGTAATCATCATTCATACGGAAATAGTTTGGAAGACAGGTTTATATTAAGACTTCACATGATTAATACTTCCATACTTAATTATATTTAATACTATACATATGTATTAGTACTTGAGAACAAGTACTAAGGTTTGGAATAAACCTCTATGATCATTCATAAATATTTAATAAGTGTTTACACTAAGTAAACACCTTACCAATTCAATATTGATCAAGAGATAAAGCCTATCAATCATCTACAATCAGTACGTTCAATCAAGAAATATTCATTCACTACTCATCAATCATCTATCTAGACTCACCTTTGATTCCATGAGATTGGCTAAGAAAGACTATACTCGAGCTCAAGCTAATCACACTCGGCTTCTGGAATATTCTCGATTTAAAATCACCACAAGGATCTGACTGATCCGAACACTATCCTTGACCATCTGTACCAATAACAGAACGGTTGGAACAAAGGTTAATCAGTCCGGTTCAAACCCACAGTTCAAGATTCAGGACAGATACTAAGGCAAGTTCAAGGCAGCTTTAGTTCGGTTCAAACATAAATCGTTTCAGCTAAGTTGTCTAGATGCTAAGGGACCATGAACTGAACTAATATAAATCCACACAAGGGATTAAGAAATTAATCCACAGAGGAAGAACAACAACTCAGCCAGCTGGTTACAATCTAAACTGATCTGGATCAAAAGGCAAAACAGTTTACCGGTTCAAATCAAACACTGTCTGAACTCAACTGATACTCCACTTTAAGATGAAGCCACGCCAAACCTAATCAGTACCACATCAAGAAAAGGTCGGACTCAATCAGAACAAAGCTGAACCGCAGTAAATCCCGGAGAAATGCTCACATAAAACTGATCCACACAACAACTTACATCTTTACCGATTAAAATCAAAGGCTGAAGAACATGGGTGATTCTAAACTCTTGGACACCAGACCTTCAGCTCTTAACCACACCAGAACACACTGGATAAAGTCACAGGATGGTGAGAAAGGTTTGCTCATGCTCATTTCTCTTCTCTGAATTTTTTTCTGAATTTTTCATGGATCTTTTCTCACAGGTTTTTCTCTCTTCTTTCTCTCTTTCTCTCTGAATTTTTCTCTGGTTTTTCTTGCAGGTTATGAACGTCCAGAGGAGAGAAGAAGGTGTTTTAAAGCATAAGGAGTTACTTTAGTTGAGGGTTTACTCCCACACAAGGCAAAGCTGAGGCTAGACAGGTGGAGACATGCTTCAGCACACCAAGCAGCACAAGCAGCTGAACTTTTCCTTCCCATGAAGAAAGCTACAAGCAGCTGAAGCAAGTAGCTTGTGACCAGCATGTGACTTCTAATGAGCAAGCAAGTAAGCAAGTAGGTGCATGTCATGTGACCTAATTACTGAGGAAACAAGTAGGCTAGAAGGTGCAAGGCATGTGACTGTTCAGAAATAATTTTAAGAGTTTTGTCAATATTTTTCGGACTGTTTCGACTAAATATTTTTCATCATTCGAATCTCGTTCTGCTCTGAATAAACTCACCCAGCATGAATAAAAATCGACGATAATAATTAACACTCGACCAGAACCATCAAGAGATGGTTTTTCGACCAAAAGACAGCCCTGTCGAGATTAATTCACCGTGTCGATTTTTATTTAAATTCTGATTGATCAATCTTCAAACTGATCTTAAAGAATTTTCTCCACCAAAATTCTATCTGCTCGTGAGGGTTATTACACCCACGGCCGTCCAGTGTGTACTGAACAGACAGCCCACGTGGGCCAAAATCACCCGAACCATCCACGGGAAGGGCCAGCGTGCTGAGTCCAAGGACCAGTGTGCTGATATGTGTACTGATGGACAGCCACGGACGTCCTGTGTGTGCTGACAGACACACACGGACATCTTGTGTGTGCTGACGGACACACACGGACGTCCTGTTTGTGCTGACAGATAGCCACAGACAGCCACGAACATCCTGTGTATGCTGGCGGACACCCACAGACACACACGGACACACACAGACAGCCACAGACGTCCTATGTGTGCTGACGGACAGCCACAGAAAGCCACAGACGTCATGTGTGTGCTGGCGGACACCCACGGACGTCCTGTGTACTGAACAGACAGCCCACGTGGGCCAAAATCACCCAAACAGTCCATGGGAAGGGCCAGCGTGCTGAGTCCAAGGACCAACGTGCTGATATGTGTACTGATGGATAGCCACGGACGTCCTGTGTGTGCTGACGGACACAGAGGAACACACACGGACACACCTTAGTCATTCCCTTGCTTAGATCATTTCGACTTATGCACAGCGGAATAACATCTATCATCCATTGGACTAAATCCAATCTAATACTTGTCCGGTCGAATCACCTCAGCTAATGGTTAGTATACTCAACTACCAGCTAGCTCCAAGGTTGATTCTGAACACGAACCAAGTCATACAAATCTGAGGTTCCGTTTTCCCTAACCATTCTATCTAGATCTATGCAACATTGCTAGATCATACCTTTGCCACATCCACGGAGCTTGTTAGCTCATCGGCCCAGCTACTCTAGCTGAATTAACTCAAATACCAGCTGATCGAGCTGTCACACTCGATCTGAGCTAGGACCGAGCTATGGCCAGCTGCCATATGCTGCATCCAGCTCCGTTACACACACAAAACAACTCCCTTAGGTACTTAGTCATTCAGCCAACCATCCCCACAGACATAAGTAACCTTTGAGAAGTCTTCAAACAGCTAAGGACATGCAGCTGGCCCTTACCTGCTCATGCACTGTCCCACATCCTTTTGCCTTATCAACTTATGATACCAAGTCCAGCTCATGGACTAACAACGCCCATCAGATCCTGAGTCAATCAACCAACCACCCTACATGACCCAGAACTGATGAGTCTTCACACGTACCTAACCGGTCATGGAACCATGTCCCAACGAAGCCGATCAGTCCTCCTCTTACCACCGGTGCATCCTTTGATCAATCAGATCAGACACCTTGATCTATCATCTATGGATCAGGTCGTCCATCCTTACCCATGATCAGATCACACACGGCCTTCCTTGAATAATAACACCCAAGCTCAGTACTTATGGTCCACGCCATCAAGTACTAGCTATACTCTTATTCATGGCTTCCTGCTGGTTCCAAACATATTGGACCTTGCAATCCACATGGTTCCTCTAATACCAGGACCCCCATGTGCCTCCTCCATGAGTCGGATTAATGGTTCACACATGACCAAACCCAACATAACTCCACCAGATAAGCATCAATATGCTCTCAGGTACAAAAATGACCTCTTCCAAGTATGCTCCAAAAACCCAATTAAAATTCATGATAATTCATGATAATTCCCAATTAAGAGAATGCCATAATCAGAATTTTCAGAACCGGCCTCGATCCTATAGATCTCGGCCAAAGTCAGCCAAACCGGCCAAAACTAGACATCATCAAATCAATTCCTAAAAATTGATTAAAATACATGAAAACTCATGATAATTCATAACTAAGAGATTCCCATAATCATATTCCAAAGAATCGACGCAGACCATATAGATCCTGATCATGAACAGCCCTGCCAAGGCCATGGGCACCATTCCTGAACCGGCCAAGGCCTTGGTTCAGTGCCATCAGGCCTGATCCAACAGACTACACCATAAACATTCCTAATATATATAGTCCTCAAGGACGTGCCATACTTGGCCATGATCAATTCCACAGTCAACAGAATTGTAATTCAAAGGTAATCATAAAACCGGTTACCTTATACATGATCTGATTAGATCATGTGCCTTTCCTTATTATGTTCGGCCATGCTCCTCCAGTGCACGCCTCTATCAACCCTTATCACATAACTCCTGTATTGATAAGATCCATTCGTGGGTCGCACCCCTGATCCCTTCCATGGAACTTCCATGAAACCAGTTTCTACACTGCATCCACCTTCAAGGCTATTCATGCATTTGTGAGTGAAGTCTGGCCTTCTCCCTTCTCTCCTAGGTATTTTCGTGTGTTCCCAAGATGCAGAGGAAGCCTAGGACGTGTTCATCTGTCATGTCCCCGATCCTATGTAGGATCGCCCGGACGGGCCATGGTGCGGGGAGACGCACCAGTCAGGTCATTAGACCTTGAGACAAGCGTATCATGGCCCTGAATGAAGGTTAAGGGCATCAGTCAGCTGAGACTTAACCAGGATAGGATGGAAACAAGGGTAAAGGAGTTGAGTGAGTGTTTAGGCAGCTGGACGAGTGTTGGCTTGAGTTCAATCAGCTCAGTTCAGCTGGTATTCAGTTCACCATGATCTGTTCAGCTCACAGGAGCTGGTGGACTAGCTCACCCAGCTGGGAACAGCTGGAGGTCAGCTCAATCCAGTGAACGGTGCGTTCTGGTTCGGATCAGTGTGGACGAGTCCGGGACGGTTACTGGGCGAGCCGATGTCCGGGTGCAGGACGGTTTGACCAAATTGGTCTTAGTCTTGGGACAGGGAGTGGGAAAGCTTCCAGAGTGTGAGCTGAGGCTCAGTGATCGATTTGTCAAAGGAAGAAAAGGGGAGAAACCGCCAATGGGCGGTTATGGGACGGTTTTGGGAAGAAGGGATGTGATTTTTGGTAACTGTTCACCCAGGCGGTTGGGGACAGTTTAAGTCGTCCTCTCTCTCTCATTTCTGCCATTCTGGTCGATTTTTACTCAATTTCACACAGAGAGAAACACAGAGAAAATTCAAGAGAGAAAGAGAGACACAAACCTTGGATTGGCCGATTTGATCCAAGAGATTGTTCTTGAGTGTTCCTGGTGTGTTTGGGCGTGTGATCAAGAGGATGGATTTGAGGCAGAAAGACAAGGAGAAGGCAAAGGAGAAAGAGAAGGAAGTCGCCCCTGGAGACCGAACTCCTAAGGGTACAAGAAGGTATAAATCTCGGAAAGGAAAGGAGGCAACTGGAGCGTCTGGAGCAGTGGGGCAGGATGGTGCTGAACAGACCGGAGTGTTACCAGCTGGAACCATTCCAACCACAGTGCTACCCTCTCTGGTGGAGCAGGTGGACAATGCAACCGGACTTCCAGTGGGTCCAACACTTCCTACTGAGGTTAATGAAACTAATGTGGACGAGCAGCAAGAGCAAGTCCATGGAGACGATACTGGGTCGTCCAACGTTGGTGCTGAGGGTGGCCAGAATGTTGATGCAAACAATGTTCGGGTCACTGGTGCCGAGGAGGTCATTGAGCCGACCATAAGGGGCTTGGTGGAGGCTATGCAGATCATGGGAGCTCAGATAGCCTCCTTGACACAGGCGTTCACACCATTGGTGAACTCGTCCGTGGGACAGGCTAATCCCCCGGTTCGGGTTGCTGCTGGAGTGGCTGATGTTGGTGCTGGCCGTGTGGCTGAGGTGATTGAGATAGACCCACCGATCAGGCCAGTGCATGGTATGGACTACCTGAAGGTGCTGGAGCATATCTCCAAGTTGGGAACCAAACACTTTGCTGGACGTGTTGATCCTATGGAGGCGGACGAGTGGAGAACCAGGTTGGTTCGAAACTTCAAGTCCACACGATGTCCTGAGGATTACAAGAAGGACATAGCAGTACACTTCCTGGAGGGAGATGCACATAATCGGTGGTTAGCTTTGGACAAGCGTACCAATGGTACCATTGAGCACTTTGCTGACTTTGAGGTTGAGTTCAACCATAAGTACTTTCCTGCTGAGGCATGGGATCGTTTGGAGTCCAAGTTCCTGGACTTGACTCAGGGACAGAGGACTGTTCGTGAGCAGAAGAAGAGTTCAACCAACTCAGGAGGTATGTGGGAAGAGAACTAGAGGATGAGAAGGTTCAAGTCCGAAGGTTCATCCGAGGCCTAAGGGTGGAACTTCGAACCTACTGTTCTGTTTGTAAGTTCCACACGGTTTCTGAGTTGGTTGGGAGGATGGCCTTGCTGGAGACCAACCTCGCCGAGGAGGGTAAGCAGAAGCTGAAGAGTGTGGTGGTATCCTCGGGTCAGAGTGGTGACAAGAAGGGGAAGAGGGACTCGACCAAGGAGGGTAAAACCTCAAGTGGTAGGTCAGAGTGCCCTAAGTGTGGTCGATACCACGGTGGAGAGTGCTGGAAGGCCATGGGTGCCTGTACTTGATGTGGTGAGATGGATCATTGCCAAGGATTGTCCAAGCCCGTTGGGTGAGTCCAGGACCTATCACCACTGCAGCCAGAAGGGCCACTACCGCAGGGATTGCCCTAAGTTGCAAGGCAACCAGTAAGGGACGTGGAGAGGCTAGCAGGCCAGTCCAGGGACAAGGTCAGACCTCAACACCTCGTGTGTATGAGCTATCCAAGGATGTGGATGGGACTCAGCCTTTCCAAGCGATCACTGGTAACATTATAGACTACTACTTTTACAATTCCAGTAGAATTGCATTGTATGGAACCTAGGATGGATAGATATACTTTGATGGGTCTTGTGTAGGGACCTTAAGTATTGGTGGTGTGGAAACACACACATTATTTGATAATGGAGCTACACATAGTTTTGTGAGTCCAAGTTTGATAGGAAAAGGTTTGTTACAGTATGGAACATGGGATGGTCCTGAACGAGTGAGTGCGGCCGGAGGGCAAGTTATGAACTCGCTCAGTCTGGTTAAGGACATCCCTGTGGTGATCCTTGATAGGCCGATGCCTATAGATCTGATTGTTGTCCCCCTCAAGCATCATGAAGTGATCTTGGGCATGGACTGGTTGGGAAAGTATCGGGCAACTCTAGATTGTCACCGGGGAAGGGTGCAACTTGAGAACGAGTTTGGACCCCCGATTAAGTACCATGGAATCAAGCCAACCTCTTGTAGTTTGGTGGTTTCAGCAGTCCAAGTAGAACGGATACTTGGAAATGGTTGTGAGGCCTTTTTGGCTACCATTTACACTGATGAGGTTGTAAGGGACTGTGACCCAGAGGGTATACCGTTGGTTCGGGAATTTCAGGATGTGTTTGGGGCACTACAGGGCATTCCCCCTGATAGGGCTGACGCATTCATCATTGAATTGGAACCTGGAACGGCCACATTATCAAAAAGTCCATATAGAATGGCACCAGCTGAGATGGCAGAGCTGAAGAAGCAACTTGAGGAGTTGCTTGAGAAGGGGTTCAGACGCCCTAGTGTATCACCTTGGGGAGCACCAGTCCTATTTGTTAAGAAAAAGGATGGTAGCTTTAGGTTGTGCATTGATTATAGGGGTTTGAACAGGGTGACTGTGAAGAACAAGTACCCTTTACCCAGGATTGATGAGTTGTTGGATCAACTCCGTGGAGCCAAGTGGTTCTCCAAGATTGACCTGGCCTCTGGGTATCATCAGATCCCCATTGCACCAGATGATGTGAGGAAGACAGCGTTCCGGACTAGGTACAGCCACTATGAGTTTGTGGTTATGCCGTTCGGGCTGACCAATGCACCTGCTGCAACCAACCACCCCTTGACTTAGAATCAGATAGATAGTCCAGAATAGATAACAGAACACACGAACAGATCCGGATCGTCCCCGAAGACCAATCCGTCTAACCAGATAGAATCAAGGTGCGACCGGCCACTGGAGTCCGGCTCGATGGCCCAACGAACTCCCTTACCTGATCCGGCCTTAGGCCTGGATCCAATCGGCCGAGTAAGCCTCAAGCCTAATCCAGAAGGCTTAGCAACCGGTCAGACTTTGCGACTCTACCATGGCTTAGACAAACCGTGACCTTGTCTTGACTAGACAAGCCATAGGCTGATCCATAAGGATCGGTCCTAACCTGTCCCGAAAGACACCGTTTGGAACATGTACCCTTTGGCCATTCGTGCCTCTTGGACACTCGTGACTCTTGACAACTCGTGCCCTTTGGGTCATTCCCAACCTTTCGTCCTAACCACCCAGTCTTGGTGCGATCGGATCATCCCACTAACCGACCCGTGTCTAGGCTAGCAGTTTGATTATGTTCGGCCAAAGCCTAGGGACGTGTCCCTTGGACTCAACCAACACAACCTTTCATGTTTAACCAGAGAGAAGAGAAGAGAAACGAATTGAAACAGATAAGGAGAGCCGGATGGGACCTAGGAACCGAGCAGAGCCGCGGTGCGGTCGCATGGACCGTCCGTTCGGTCTGATGGAGCCACGGCCCATCACATACCTTGTGAACCACGTCTGGGTTCTCCATGCTCTTCTCCTTGTCTTGATCTCCCATTCTTGACCAGAGTTAGTTCTCAAGCGATCAGATCGCCGGAACACAACACCACCACAATCGGCCTTTCTCTTGGCCGGAACTCTCTCTTTCTCTCTTTCTTTCTCTGGGTATTTAACTCTGGAATTGGATAATGAAATCGACCAGAGAGCCCCCATATTTATAGAAAACGAGGGGGTAAGTCTTGCCCCACGAACAGGCATGACTTGCTAGCGAATGGGCACCATCGGCCAAGGGTTGTCCCCATTCGGCCACTTGCATCCCTTCGCCCTTTCTGATTGGGTTTGGGGTCGGCAACAAGCCCAACCCACGCCCCAATCCTCTTGGACTTAGCCCATGGCCTTGTCCTAAGACCCAACAGCCCATGGCCTCATGGCCGGACCTCACAGCCCGCCACTGACCCGGAACCGGACTATCGGCCTAAAGCCCGGACAGTCCGTCTAGCTGAGATGAGCGGACTCTCAGCTGCCTCAGCTGAGTGAGCTAGTAGTCCAGCTAGTGGAGCTGACCTAGTAGGGACTGAGCTGGAGTGAATTGAACCTAGCTTCCTTGAGGTGGCCGAGCTACTCAACCACTTCGTCCAGCTACCGTCTTACTCGTCCTAGCTGTCTCTTAGCTTGTATAAGGTTAAGTCTAAGTTTCCTTATGTCCTTAACCTTCTTTCTCGACCATGGAACGCTTGCCTTGATGTCCTAGGACTGGCTTGCACGTTTCCTCGAACCATGGCCGTCCCAACAATCCTACTCAGGATTGGGGGCGTGACAAGTCTCCCCCCCCCCTTGGGATGGATTCGTCCTCGAATCCAAATCGAATGCTTCCTCGGAAACAAACTGATCCAACCACTCTGGGTACTCTGCTTTAATTCTAGCTTCGGTTTCCCAAGTGATTATATCTTGACCATTACAGTCCCAGACGACCTTGACCATCTGGACCGTCTTCTTCCTTGTTGTTTTTTCCATCCTATCTATGATTCGAACTGGTCTTGTTTCCAAGGTTAGGTTCTTACCAAGATCGTCTGGAATGGCAGGAAGAGCGATGTCTTGGTCCGTTAAACATTTCCGAAGTTGGGAGACGTGGAACACATTATGGAATGCGTCCATCTTGGCCGGCAAGTCCAACTTATAGGCCACCTTCCCAACTCTTTTAATGACCTTGAACGGCCCCAAGTATCTTGGATCTAACTTCCGTCTTCCGGAGATCCGGACTCATCCTTTGAAGGTAATCATTTTGAGATACACCAAGTCACCTACTTGGAACTCGAGATCTTTCCTTCTTCGATCTGCATAGTTCTTTTGGCGGTCTTGTGCCTGTCTCATCTTGTCCCTCAAGAACTTGATCTTTTCGGTTGTCTCTTCGACAATCTCTGGACCAATCATGCTGCGTTCCCCAACTTGGGTCCAGCATAAGGGTGTCCTGCATGGACGGCCATACAGAGCTTCGTATAGCGACATGCCAATACTACTATGGAAGCTATTGTTGTAAGCAAATTCTACCAGAGGTAGATGTTTCTCCCAGGAATCACCCCAGTCTAGAACACATGCTCGCAACATATCTTCCAATGTCTGGATCGTACGTTCAGACTGTCCATCCGTCTGTGGGTGATAGGCTGTACTCATGTTCACTCTTGTTCCTAAAGCTTTTTGGAAAGCCTTCCAGAAGTAAGATGTGAACCTTGAATCCCTATCTGATACTATGCTTGCCGGCACACCATGTAGTCGGACGATCTCATCAATGTACTTACGTACAATCTGATCTACCCCATCCGACTTTTTGATAGCCAGGAAGTGTGCTGATTTGGTTAGGCGATCAACCACAACCCAAACCGCATCTTTCTTATTCCTCGTGGTAGGGAACCCAGTCACAAAGTCCATTGTGATGTGATCCCATTTCCATTCTGGAATAGGCAAGCTTTGTAATAACCCACTAGGCACTTGATGTTCTGCTTTGATGAGTTGGCAAGTGGAACATGTTGGGGTCAAAAACGGTTACGACAAATTTAACATTAAAACATCCGAGGAAGAAAATAAGAATTCCTCCGAAGAGTACTTTTCGAAATAGATTCTTCCTTACGAAAAAGCTTTACGGAAGAAAGAATCGAGATGTCCGACGAAAGCCCGCTCGGTCGACGTAGCGACCCCGCGATCGTCCCGCGCTGCTCCCAAGCTCGGTCGCTCGTCCCGCTCGCTATGTCCCGCTCGGTCGCGTAGCGACCGAGCGATCGTCCCGCTCGCTACGTAGCGACCGAGCTCGAGCCAAAGCGCGGTCGCTACGTAGCGACCGAGCTCGGCCAAGCTTGGTCACTACGTAGCGACCGAGCGATCGTCCCGCTCGGTCGCTACGTAGCGACCGAGCTCGGCCAAGCTCGGTCGCTACGTAGGGACTGAGCGATCGTCCCGCTCGAGCGATCGTCCCGCTCGGTCGCTACGTAGCGACCGGGCTCGAGCGAAGTTCGGTCGCTGTGTAGCGATTGAACTCTTCCGGACATCGACAGACATCAATCCATGCATTCTCGTCAAATCTTCGAACGCTATCTCCCGAAGACCGTAGCAAGCTCAGTCCACGTTTTCCGCTATTCCAACTCATCGATCAAACTTCGCGGATGAGAAACCGCGGAAAATTCGTAGTAAACGTGTCGAGTCGGAAGACGGCCCAAAGGGACCTAAAACACGACTCGAGGCCCATCCTACGATTTCCTAACCCAAAGCCCGTAAACCGCAGCACGGTTTACGCTTGGCCCACAAGGAAGGATAAATGTCAAGTTTCCGCGGATAAATACGGAAGTTTTGAAGATAATTGTGAAGATGGGAAAAATGGAATATCTCCATTTTTATGCTATGACGGCTTAAGGGCAGAAGAGTAAAAGCGTAAACCAACCTTGGAGCTAGTATATAAGGAGTCCTAGGCGAGGAGCATGGGGGAGAACTTTTTCAGAGCAAACTTAGCACTTAGAGCGATTTAGGCAATTTTCCGTTTTTGTTATTTCGAGCTGCGACTCAATTAGGTTTAGCCGTTTTAGGGTTGCTAGAACTAGGAATCTCGCCGACAGCTCTCGAGCCCAGGCTTATACCTTGTTGTAAACTCTCATATGCAGATTCGGAATAAGATCTTCTTTGCTCTCTTTTCGATTTATTATACTTTAACGTTGTTATTCTCGTGTTCTGATTGCTTGACGTGTGGTAATTAGCAGATATCCGGGTCCTCTGGGAAATTAGGGTTTTCCTAGTTTCCTTATTTAAACGGAAATCGACGGTGTGAATTTCGGTTCCCACAGTTTGGCGCTAGAAGGAGGGGGACATACGGATCAATCTAACCCGCAAAAGCCACTCAACGATCAGGACCGGTATGCAAGATTCGACATGCGCGAACGTTATCTCATTCAAGGGGGGAGCAACGATCGATCGAGCCAAACCTCGAAACGACCTCCTTGTTATCGAGTTGACGATTCGAGATATCGACGTCGCTAGAGTGCTAATCGATACCGGAAGTTCGGCCGATATCATCTTCAAAGACACTCTCGAAAAGATGGGGATCAATCAATCCGAAGTCACGAAATGCCCAAGCCCACTGCTGGGGCTTTCGGGGGAAACGACCATGGCCTATGGATCGATTAATCTCGCTGTCAAAGCCGGAACCGTGACGAACGTCACAGAGTTTCTAGTCGTTGACCATCCTGCATCTTACAACGTTATCATGGGAACACCATGCGCGCAATCCCATCAACCTACCATCTTTGCCTCAAGTTCCCGACCCCTAACGGAGTCGAGGTAATTTGGGGAAATCCGAGAGTTTCACAGGTATGTTTCGCCGCGGAACTGAAGCGAAAGAGACCGATCCTCGAAATCACTCCTAGAAAAGCGGAGAAAAAGACCTCCAGCAAAGATACGCGAAGTCAGGATTCAGCGGAATTCTTCTGGCAGTCTCGCAGCATCGCAGCTCTAGATGAAAAACGCGAGCCAACATGCGAACCCGTGGTAACGATCTGTCTCGACGAAGCCTTCCCAGAACGCTGCATCGAGATTGGAGCCAATCTCCACGAACCTTTAAGGACAGACCTCATAACCTGTCTTAAAAAGAGCCTTAATACTTTCGCATGGGCTGCAGAAGATATGCCGGGAATCGACATTAACATAACATGTCACGAGCTGAATATCGACCCAACGTTCAAACCCGTCAAACAGAAAAGACGGAAGCTAGGACCCGAACGTGCTGCCGCAGTAAACGATGAGGTCGAAAAATTGCTTAAAGTTGGGTCGATAACAGAAGTAAGGTACCCGGACTGGCTCGCCAACCCCATAGTAGTCAAAAAAAGACGGGAAGTGGCGAGTTTGCGTGCATTTTACCAACCTAAACAAGGCATGTCCAAAGGATAGCTTCCCTTTACCACATATCGATCGATTGGTAGAAGCAACAGCGGGCAACGAACTCTTATCCTTCATGGATGCCTTCTCAGGTTATAATCAAATTAGGATGAATCCCGACGATCGTGAAAAGACTGCGTTCATTACCGATCGCGGAACTTATTGCTACAAGGTAATGCCCTTCGGCCTCAAAAACGCTGGTGCAACTTACCAACGACTCGTGAACCGAATGTTCTCCAAACAACTCGGAAAAACGATGGAGGTTTATATCGACGACATGCTCGTCAAATCCCTCAAAGCAAGAGATCACGTGTCACATCTCGAAGAATGCTTTGCACAACTAAATTCCCATAACATGAAGCTCAACCCGACAAAATGTAGATTCACCGTGGCATCAGGGGAATTCCTCGGCTACTTGGTCACATACCGCAGCATCGAAGCAAATCCAAAACAGATCAACCTCTAATCGAGATGGCTTCACCAAAGAATAAACGGGAAGTCCAAAGACTGACCGGCAGAATCGCAGCACTTAACCGATTTATTTCACGATCAACAGATAAGTGCCTGCCCTTCTACGACGTCCTGCGAGGAAATAAAAAATTCGAATGGTCGGAAGAGTGCGAAAACGCCTTCCAACAGCTGAAGCGTTATTTACCTACTCCTCCAGTCCTCGCAAAACCCGTGGAAGGGGAGCCTTTATTCTTGTACATCGCGGTGTCAGCAACGGCCGTAAGCGGAGTCCTGATCAGGGAAGAACGCGGGGAGCAGAAACCTATTTTTTACATAAGCAAAACCTTGCTGGATGCCGAATCTAGGTATCCATTGATGGAAAAATTGGCGTGCGCGGTTGTAACATCGGCCCGAAAACTAAGACCATATTTCCAATCCCACACAATCGTCATCCTCACGACTTTTCCCTTACGGACAATTTTGCATAGCCCGAGTCAATCAGGCCGACTGGCTAAGTGGGCGGTCGAGTTGAGCGAGTATGACATCGAATACCGACCAAGGACGAGCGCAAAATCACAAGTGCTCGCAGACTTCTTGGTCGAACTTCCAACGGGAACAATAACCAATGAGGAACCAAATTCCACCTGGATCCTCCACGTCGACGGATCCTCATCCAAGCAAGGATCAGGTATCGGGTTCCGTCTCACATCTCCAACGAGCGAGATCTTGGAACAATCGTTCAGGCTGGAATTCCATGCCTCAAACAACGAGGCCGAATACGAAGCATTAATCGCAGGTCTACGTTTGGCTCACGGCTTAAAAATACGTAATCTCCACGCTTACTGCGACTCCCAGTTAGTGGCCAGTCAATTCAGCGGAGAGTATGAAGCCAGAGACGAACGGATGGACGCGTACCTCAAACTGGTCCAAGGTCTAGCTCAAGACTTCGACTGTTTCGCCCTTACCCGGATCCCCCGTTCCAAGAATGTCCAGGCGGACGCCCTCGCGGCCCTAGCATCAAGTTCCGATCCAGGACTCAAAAGGGTAATTCCGGTCGAATTCATCGAACATCCGAGTATCGGACCGCCAGTCGTCGTCAATCTATAGAGGGTCAAGACGACGAGGAAGAAGAAATTACGATACCACCACCATCAGAGCAATCTGATTACGGCTGTGATACCCCATGGCTTCAGACGATTCGAGACTACATTGTCAACGGGCAACTGCCCGCCGAAAAAAGGGCAGCTCGCAAGGTCCGAACACAGGCTGCACGCTACGTAACAGTGGACGGGGAAATCTACAAATGGAGATTCTCCGGACCACTCCTGACGTGCCTGGAAGGAGAAAAGGCGAGGAAAGTAATGAAGGAAATACATTCCGGCTCCTGCGGCAACCATTCCGGCGGAAGATCACTAGCCGTGAAAATCAAACGCCATGGATACTATTGGCCAACAATGATCGGAGATTGCGAGAAATTCGCACGAAAATGCGAAAAATGCCAAAGGCATGCGCCAACTATCCGACAACCGGCCGAAGTTCTTTCCTCCATCACATCGCCTTATCCCTTTATGCGCTGGGCCATGGATATTGTCGGACCTCTGCATAATTCAAAGCAAAAGCGTTTCCTTCTAGTCCTTACCGATTTTTTCTCAAAATGGGTAGAGGCGGACTCGTACGCAAGTATAAAAGACGTCCAAGTCGAGAATTTCGTATGGAAAAACATCATCTGTAGGCATGGAGTTCCTTACGAAATCGTAACCGATAACGGGTCTCAGTTCATTTCCACCCGATTCGAGGCATTCTGCAAAAAATGGAAGATACGACTCAACAAGTCAACTCCCAGATATCCGCAGTGCAACGGACAGGCTGAAACAATCAACAAGACCATTCTCGACGGACTGAAGAAACGCTTAGAGGCCAAAAAAGGTAGATGGGCCGACGAACTCGAGGGAGTCCTCTAGTCTCCCCGTACCACCGCAAGGCGAGCAACGGGAGAAACTCCCTTCGCCCTGGTATACGGCACGGAATGCATGATTCCCGCAGAAGTAGAATTTCCCGGTGTTCGAAGAAGGTTCTTACCCGAACGAGAGGAACTCAACGATGCTATGCTCTTGGATGATCTCGACCTCATTAACGAGCGCCGAGATCGAGCGCTCATCCGAATTCAAAACTACCAGCATGCCGCTGCGAGATACTATAATTCCAACGTACGGAATCGTAGGTTCAATCAGGGAGATCTGGTCCTTCGCAAAGTCTTCCAAAACACCGCTGAACGAAACGCGGGAAAACTCGGAGCAAACTGGGAAGGTCCCTATAAAATCAAAAAAGTCGTCCGACCAGGTTCTTACGAAATAGCCAACATGCAGGGCATAAAAATCCCTAGAACCAGGAACGCGATGCATCTCAAAAAATACTATCACTAAACAAACCAACTCGGAATCACTGAACTACGAGACGGCTTGATCTCCGCAAGTAGTACGTAGGCAGTTTGTCGAAAGGCAAATTCAGCTGTCCCCCCTCATTAAAAAAGGGGGGGAGTGGGTACGTATACTCCTATACTCCCAAAAAAATCGAAAAACTTCTTACCACGCTTTTGGTGTTTTCGACTTATCAAAACATCCTCACCCGTAAAATCAGAACGAGGTCTTCGGAAATTAGTCGGCCGCTTAGGAGAAGCAACCTTTAGCATCGCGAGACGTCGCAAAAGATGCCTCAAAGTTTATTTCTTTCAAGCGAACGAAACCTCCGTCACAAAAAAGGCATATATATATGCACACACTAACACTTACTTTGCGCAAAATATTCAAAACAACGGCACGCGCCACCAAGTCTGATGCTGATCACATCGAACTCACAAACGTCCTAAACAGACATAGCCATCTCACGGAGATGACTCTCTTACATCCGACACAAGGATAATAGCGCTATAAAAGAAATCCAAAATTTTGGTCTAGCACTTCCGGTCTCTGGAGAGATGCTCGGTTCGTATCAAACAAGTCATATAAGCCGAGAACCTATCGCGGACTTTACATCGATACGAATCAGGAAGAAATCGCGACAGGAAAAAACGATAGCCGGTTAGTCACCGCACAATCCTTAAACCGAAAGTAAACCTAGGTCTTGCCCTAAACCAAGCGCACTGGTCTCTAACATCTCAAAGACATGATATCGAAAGATAAGAGATTCTTAAACCATGCCCTATGTTGATGTTTGACACCTTCAGCACCCCCGCAGAGTTCACATCTCGCGGAAGAACTCTCGAAACAGATCTCGAATGAAACATTTCACAATCGAAGAAGGATATGAGACGACAACTCATCACCTTCCTCCCCACTATTCACAAACTCATAAAAAGCGTTATCCGATTATCGTACAATAAAAAGAAAGCCGCGGAGCGGCAGGGATTCAAAGCCACACACGGCCAGCCCCGAAATGCAAACATGGCCATTCAAGGCCGAAACATAAAAAAAAAAAATCTCTCGCAAGAGATCTAACCCAAGTCACCCTCAGAACTTACGCCCCCTCTTCACCCGCTGCCTCATCCGAGCCTGGAGCCGCGCCGCTTCCGTTCTCTCCGACCATCGGGACTTTCCCCTCTGGGTCTTCTGAACACGTCGGAAGGAAGCACGCGGATTTCAGGTCGGCCAGGATGAGACCAAAATCTCCATCCTAGGCCGCCATATCTCCCTTGCAGCCGGTTAGTCGGGCCTCTTCGGCCTCCAAGGTCGGGGGAGTCTCACTTTGGAACGACCGAACCACGGCCATCCCGCCCTCAATCGTCACCAAAGCGAAATCCCTGCTCCGGATACACTCGAGGGAACCCAGGGAAGCAGAAATTTTCGCCAAGCGAGCTTGAAACTCCGCACGAAGGGCATCCGTAGCCTCTTGGATCCCGCGGTGCGCTAGTCCCGCGTCACTCTCGATCTGACGCTGGAGTCGACGCACCTCCGAGGATTTGGCCTTCCTGGCCTTCTTTTCCTTAAGCAAGGAACTCGCCGTCTTCCCAAGGTCCCTCTCAAGCTCTCCTATCGCAACCTCGAGCTTCGACACTTTCGCAGAGTGAGAGTCCTCGACAGCCGTCAACATGGCCTCGGTTTCGGACCATCTGCCCTGAAGCTCCACCAACTCCCCGGAAAGGCGACTGGTCTCAGATCCAAATTCGCTGATCATCCCATCGATCAACGATATGAACTGCAAACGGTGAGAATTCTTAAGACTAAGTCCGAGAAAATAATGCACAAAAGACGATCGAGAATTCAAACAAGAGACAAACCTTTCCGCGAAGTCCCGAGGCTAGGCTCGATCCACCTCGCTGCGAAGTCTCCCCGTCGCCACTCTTGGCGAGTTTCCTCTTCCGACTCTTAGGCTGAGTATCCAGGACAGCGCTAGGAGCACGCAATGCCAGAACGATTTCCTTTCTGGCTGGAGGAGGAAGCATAGAGTCAGCAGCCTTCTCCTTGTCCTCGACGAGGATCGGAGTCGTGGTAGATCCCGCAGGAAGGGCTTGCGAGAGAGGAGCCATGACTTCGGTCCCATGACACGGGGCAACGACCTGCGCAGAAGAAGACGGAAACTCGGAGCCAGCTTGAGCTAGCTCTTTCTCGGCTTGGCGACGAACTAGTTTCTCTCGGAAAGGAAGATGACCGGCAACACAAGCCGGCGCTTCCGCCGGAGAAGTTAGAACCAGAGCCGGAGAAGTGGCCTCGCCCATCTCGACGTCGGAATTCTTCTTATCACCTTGGGAGGAAGACATGTTGAAAGGGAAGTTATGAAACTAGAGAGGTTTTTGAAGGAATGAAGAAGGGAAGGTGTGAAGAAAATGAATGACAAGAGCTCACTACTTATAGAAGTATGGGTTCGGAATATCGTCTCGACAACTTTTTTCCGCGGAGTTTAAAATGTGAATTTCGTCCGATAAACTTAAACTTGTCAAAGTCATCTATCCGCCCGCTAGAGTCATAACTCTAACGGGCTGGGGGGCTAACTGTTGGGGTCAAAAATGGTTACGAAAAATGTAACATTAAAAACGTCCGAGGAAGAAAATAAGAATTCCTCCGAAGAGTACTTTTCGAAATATGTCCGACGAAAGCCCGCTCGGTCGCTACGTAGCGACGGAGCCCGGCCAAGCTCGGTCGCTACGTAGCGACCGAGCGATCGTCCCGCTCGGTCGCTACGTAGCGACCGAGCTCGGCCAAGCTCGGTCGCTATCGTCCCGCTCTGTCGCTACGTAGCGACCGGGCTCGAGCCGAAGTTCGGTCGCTGTGTAGCGACTGAACTCTTCCGGACATCGACATACATCAATCCATGCATTCTCGTCAAATCTTCGAACGCTATCTCCCGAAGACCGTAGCAAGCTCAGTCCACGTTTTCCGCTATTCCAACTCATCGATCAAACTTCGCGGATGAGAAACCACGGAAAATTCGTAGTAAACGTGTCGAGTCGGAAGACGGCCCAAAGGGACCTAAAACACGACTCGAGGCCCATCCTACGATTTCCTAACCCACAGCCCGTAAACCGCAGCACGGTTTACGCTTGGCCCACAAGGAAGGATAAATGTCAAGTTTCCGCGGATAAATACGGAAGTTTTGAAGATAATTGTGAAGATCGGGTAAAATGGAATATCTCCATTTTTATGCTATGACGGCTTAAGGGCAGAAGAGTAAAAGCATAAACCGACCTTGGAGCTAGTATATAAGGAGTCCTAGGCGAGGAGCAGAGGGGAGAACTTTTTCAGAGAAAACTTAGCACTTAGAGCAATTTAGGCAATTTTCCGTTTTTGTTATTTCGAGCTGCGACTCAATTAGGTTTAGCCGTCTTAGGGTTGCTAGAACTAGGAATCTCGCCGACAGCTCTCGAGCCCAGGCTTATACCTTGTTGTAAACGCTCATACGCAGATTCGGAATAAGATCTTCTTTGCTCTCTTTTTGATTTATTATACTTTAACGTTGTTATTCTCGTGTTCTGATTGCTTGACGTGTGGTAATTAGCAGATATCCAGGTCCTCTGGGAAATTAGGGTTTTCCTAGTTTCCTTATTTAAACGGAAATCGACGGTGTGAATTTCGATTCCCACAGAACACTTGGCCACCCATTCCGCGACATCGGCCTTCATACGGATCCAATGATAGAACTTCTTAAGGTTCTGATACATCTTGGTCGCACCAGGATGAACCGAGAATCTGGATTTATGAGCCTCCCTCATAATCTCTTCCTTTAGACTCCTATCATTAGGAACACTGATCCGACCGTTTACTAGGATGGTACCATCCTTTGCAGTTTGGTACTCCGTCCTATCATTCTGAGCAACCTTGTTTAGGTTCTCGTCCTGACCTTGAGCCAACCGAATGCGGGTAAGCAGGTCGGCCTGATTGACCGCCTCTAATCCGAGTGGTTCAGACTCTTTGGTCGATGCGTTCAACCGTAGGGCACGAACCGTACCGTCCAGGTCGTCCGCTTCTCGTTCGGCTGATACGTCGGCCCTTCTCCGGCTCAAGGCATCTGCGACCAGATTAGCCTTTCCCGGATGATAGTTGATATCCAGATCGTAATCAGCTACAAACTCCATCCACCTTCTCTGCCTTAAGTTTAACTCAGGCTGGGTGAATATATACTTAAGACTCTTATGGTCCGTAAGTATCTGAACCTTGGCACCATACAAGTATGATCGCCAAATCTTTAAGGCGAACACTACCGCAGCCATTTCAAGGTCATGGGTGGGGTAGTTTCCCTCATGTTTTCTCAACTGCCTTGACGCATAGGAGATGACCTTCCCATGCTGGGTTAATACGCAACCTAGTCCTATTATGGACGCGTCCGTATAAACCACATAGGGTTGGTCGGCCTCTGGAAGAACCAGAATGGGTGCGCTAGTCAGAATGTCCTTAAGCGCGGAAAAACATTTCCCACACTCCTCAGACCATGTGAACTTAACGTCCTTCCCGGTCAACCGTGTCATAGGCTGAGCCAAGCGTGCAAATCCTTTCACAAACTTTCTATAATAACCTGCCAGCCCTAGGAAGCTTCTGACTTCCGTGGCACTGCGTGGTCGAGGCCAATCCTTGATTGCCCTGATCTTCTCTGGATCCACCGAGACGCCCTCACCGGACACAATGTGGCCGAGAAACCCAATGCTCTTCTGCCAAAAACTGCATTTACTGAGTTTTGCATAGCGCTTGTGTTTCCGTAATCGTTCCAGCACGGCTCTCAGGTGTTTCCGATGAGATTCCTCATCCTTGGAGTAAATCAGGATATCATCATTGAAGATGATCACTGATTCGTCCAGGAAATCTCGAAACACGCTGTTCATCATTTTCATGAATGCAGCAGGGGCATTGGTCAGACCGAATGGCATAACCACAAACTCGTAGTGGCCGTACCTGGTCCGGAATGCTGTCTTTCTAATATCATTTGGCTCTATAGGGATCTGATGATACCCTGAGGCCAAATCAATCTTAGAAAACCACTTGGCTCCTTTGAGTTGATCCAACAACTCATCTATTCTGGGCAACGGGTACTTGTTCTTCACAGTAACCCTGTTCAACCCTCGATAGTCAATACACAGACGCATGCTACCATCCTTCTTTTTCACAAAGAGGACTGGTGCACCCCAAGGAGAGCTACTTGGACGTATGAACCCCTTGTCCAACAATTCTTCTAATTGCTTCTTTAGCTCGGCCATCTCGGCCGGAGCCATTCGGTACGGACTCTTGGACAGCGAAGCTGTCCATGGTTCTAGTTCAATCGTAAATGGATCCGACCTATCAGGGGGGACACCCTGTAGTGAACGGAACAAATCTGGGAACTCAGACACCAACGGGTCCTCAGTTAGATCTTTCTGATCATCAGACCTGCCGTGCTCCATAGTGGTAATAGTGGTCAAATATGCTTCACAACCCCGTCTAAGCATCCGTTCTGCTCGGATTGCTGACACCACTACTCTATCCAGAGCCGGACTCATATTCAGACTTTGGTACTGGATCGGGTGAGGTCCAGTCTCCAACCGTACACATCCTCTGTGGGAGTCGAGAGTGGCCCGATACTTTCCCAACCAATCCATGCCTAGGATCACATCGTGATTCTGTAGGCGCAACACAATCAGATCTACATGCAGATTTTTCTCCTGGATCATTACCGGGATATTAGCCATGAGCCCTAATGAGTGCATGATTTGCCCACCGGCTGCCCTCACTAGTCTCGAATTATCCCCAGAACAGAGGCAGAACATACCCTTTCCGACCAGTTCCGGACTCACAAAACTATGTGTAGCCCCTGTGTCGAAAAGCACGTTGGTTTCAACACCACCAATCATGAGGGTCCCTATAAGAGACCCACATCAGAATCCCCTAGCCACTCTAGGTTCCAGACCAAGAATTCTATTGAATGTAAACAGATAAATTCAGGAATTACCAGAGATCGAATCAAACGATCCAGAAGCACCGTCGTCACGGGACAGCTCATACACCCTTGGTGTTATGGTCGGCCTGCTCTGGGTCGACTTTCCCATGTCTCCACGACCCTTCCCTTGTCCTCCTTGCCGCTTAGGACATTCACTTTGGAAGTGTCCGCTTTGGCCGCAATGGAAACAAGTCCGAGAGCCGCTGCCACTGGATTGGCCCTGAGTCCGGCTTGGTCGAGTGCAATCTCGGATGGAATGATCCAAGCTGCCACATCTCACACAAGCTCCCATGGCTTTCCAGCATTCACCTGGATGGTTCTTACCACACTTGGGACATTCAGGTCGTCCACTAGAGGCCTTGCCTCCGTCAACCTGGTCCCACTTCCTCTTTCGGTCGTTAGTCTTACCCGTCGGGACAGACTGCGACTTTGTCTTAAGCTTGGCTTCCTCGGCCAAGTTAGACTCCAAAAGAGCTACACGTTCAACCAGCTCTCCGACGGTGCTGAAGGTGCAGATCGAACAGTGAGTTCTCAGCTCCGGCCTTAAGCCTCGAATGAACCGACGAACCTGGACTGTCTCGTCCTCAAGTTCCCTTCCAACAAAACGTCGGAGCCGGTTGAACTCCTCTTCGTACTCACGTACGGCCCTGCGGCCTTGGGTAAGGTCTAGGAATCTACCTTCCAGACGGTCCCAAGCCTCTGCAGGAAAGTATTTGCGGTTGAATTCATCTTCGAAATCCGCAAAACTCTGGAGACTTCCATTGGTGAACAATTGGGCCATAGCCGCCACCTGAGTCCCCATTACCTTCATGGCCTCTAACAAGTCCTCTTTGGACAGTGTTGTGGTTACATTGGCCGTACCATCGGCCACTTTCTCACGCTGGCCACCATCACGGTTAGCGTTCAAGGATTCCACTTCCTCATTACTCTCCTGATGTTCCTGACCATCCTGTTGCGTCCCCGTAAGATTAGCCTCATCAGTTGGCAACACATTTTCAGCGTTAGCCGCGGCCGGATCGGTTTGCAAACCGGACAGATTAGTTCCGTCCACGGCCACTTGGCTAGACTGACCGGCCATTCTCTTACTTCTTCGGGACTTTCCCGATTTGCTTTTTCCAGCCTAAGGATTCAGTCAATGTTAGTACAAAACACACTAACATAAACAGAACAAAACAATCCCTAGACTAAGCAATCAAACCTCACCGTGAGACCTAATCAGCTGGCTGCGTGTGTGTGTGGACTACATAACCCAACTATCCTAGAATCAAGCATGCTCTGATACCAACTTGTAAGACCCGTTCCTGGTCTCTTGACCCAACTGGATACGAATGCTTACTTATTAATTTCTTTGCTTGTTTGATCCATTTTAAGTCTTTTATTTGCTAAGTCATATTCGAATATGAGGTTCATAAACAAAGGAACAGATTGCACAGCGGAATAACAATGTATAAACTTTGTATTACTAAGAAACATGAGATTCAATACACAACTTCTTAACAGTCTCATAGACAATCACTAGTTCATCCTTAGTATCATCTAACCACACGTTACACAGCCTCTCACTGACCGAGCCTTCACGGCTCCTTGGCTTGACCAGAACCATCCTTAGTTCCTGAAACCACAACCAGATAAGCATTAATCATAACCGAGAATAGAACGGATTGATTCTACAATGCTTGGCTTGGTTCCTAGAACTTAGATAAACCTCAGTCAACATAATCATAAAACGTATGAACCTACCTACCGTATCCTAAGTCATTCAACCAACCACCCCTTGACTTAGAATCAGATAGATAGTCCAGAATAGATAACAGAACATGCGAACAGATCCGGATCGTCCCCAAAGACCAATCCGTCTAACCGGATAGAATCTAGGTGCGACCGGCCAATGGAGTCCGGCTCGATGGCCCAACGGACTCCCTTACCTGATCCGGCCTTAGGCCTGGATCCAATCGGCCGAGTAAGCCTCAAGCCTAATCGGAAGGCTTAGCAACCGGTCAGACCTTGCGACTCTACCTTGGCTTAGACAAACCGTGACCTTGTCTTGACTAGACAAGCCATAGGCTGATCCATAAGGATCGGTCCTAACCTGTCCCGAAAGACACCGTTTGGAACATGTACCCTTTGGCCATTCGTGCCTCTTGGACACTCGTGACTCTTGACAACTCGTGCCCTTTAGGTCATTCCCAACCGTTCGTCCTAACCGCCCAGTCTTGGTGCGATCGGATCATCCCACTAACCGACCCGTGTCTAGGCTAGCGGTTTGATTATGTTCGGCCAAAGCCTAGGGACGTGTCCCTTGGACTCAACCAACACAACCTTTCGTGTTTAACCAGAGAGAAGAGAAGAGAAACGAATTGAAACAGATAAGGAGAGCCGGATGGGACTTAGGAACTGAGCAGAGCCGCGGTGCGGTCGCATGGACCGTCTGTTCGGTCTGATGGAGCCACGGCCCATCACATACCTTGTGAACCACGTCTGGGTTCTCCATGCTCTTCTCCTTGTCTTGATCTCCCATTCTTGACCGGAGTTAGTTCTCAAACGATCAGAGTCGCCGGAACACAACACCACCACAATCGGCCTTTCTCTTGGCCAGAACTCTCTCTTTCTCTCTTTCTCTCTTTCTTTCTCTCTACGGTTTCTTTGAGTATTTTACTCTGGAATTGGATAATGAAATCGACCAGAGAGCCCCCATATTTATAGAAAACGAGGGGGTAAGTCTTGCCCCATGAACAGGCATGACTTGCTAGCGAATGGGCACCATTGGCCAAGGGTTGTCCCCTTTCGGCCACTTGCATCCCTTCACCCTTTCTGATTGGGTTTGTCGGCCACAAGCCCAACCCACGCCCAAGCCTCCTGGACTTAGCCCATGGCCTTGTCCTAAGACCCAACAGCCCATGGCCTCATGGCCGGACCTCACAGCCCGCCACTGACCCGGACCCGGACCATCGGCCTAATGCCTGGACAGTCCGTCTAGCTGAGATGAGCTGACTCTCAGCTGCCTCAGCTGATTGAGCTAGTAGTCCAGCTAGTGGAGCTGACCTAGTAGGGACTGAGCTGGAGTGAACTGAAACTAGCTTCCTTGAGCTGGCCGAGCTACTCGTCCACTTCGTCCAGCTACCGTCTTACTCGTCCTAGCTGTCTCTTAGCTTGTATAAGGTTAAGTCTAAGTTTCCTTATGTCCTTAACCTTCTTTCTCGACCATGGAACGCTTGCCTTGATGTCCTAGGACTGGCTTGCACGTTTCCTCGAACCATGGCCGTCCCAACAATCCTACTCAGGATTGGGGGCGTGACAAGTGTTCCTGGTGTGTTTAGGCGTGTGATCAAGAGGATGGATTTGAGGCAGAAAGACAAGGAGAAGGCAAAGGAGAAAGAGAAGGAAGTCGCCCCTGGAGACCGAACTCCTAAGGTGAGAGGTGTGGCCAAGAGTAACCGGACAAGGCCGCGGATGATGGCCATGACCAGAAATGGACCGTGGTAAGGGAAAAGCACCATGAGGACCGCGGCCATGGGAAGATGTGTGGTGATTGGGTTGATTCTGAAAATTGTGTAATTATTGTAGCCTTTTGTGCAACTTGTGAACTTATGCGATTCTAGTGTGTGATCTATTTATTAGGATGATGAATGATGTATGAACCTTGGTTATTATCTATGAAATATCTATTTGCCCTAGTTGATGTTGGATTGTTTAAGTGTGAATGTTGGAACCTCAAAACTCTGAAAAAGACTTAGAATTATTTAACACTTGAACTTGAATATGTAAATGAAATTGGTTGCATTGTTTGGTGAGGCCGCGGTCTGGTTGGATTGGGGAATCCAGGATCGGGTCTTACATCATCAGTGGTGAAAACCTACCACAGGGTCGTTCATAACTCCCCTTGCACTTCCATGAAACTGCCTTCCTACACACATCTGCCCTTAAGGCTGTCTTGGCCTTTGGGAATGAATTCCGGTCATCTACCTTCTCTCCTCACCATTTGCGTGTGTTCTCAGGCCCTGGAGGATGCTTTGGGTGATAACCTCACGGATCAAAAGCCACCAGAAAGTCGTTCATAACTTCCCCCTTGATCTCTCCCAAAACTGCCTCTTTATGGTCTTGGATTGGGTATCCGACCAACTCCCTGTCTTTTATCTGTGTTTTCTTTGTGTTTCAGGGTGTAGGAGGAAGCCCTGGCGTGCCTGCAAAGGCACGGACTTGCCTGCCTTTTATAGAAGAAGGGGCAGTTACCTTTCCAAAGGTTGCACCCTTTCGATATCATTTCTGGCCATTGATTTAATCAATGGTCCAGATCACACCCTTTCGCCTCAAGCAGTTACCAGACGTCCTGGACATGTCCAAAAACAAGCCCACACGGATTGCCGAAGCTCCTGGCTCAATCCCAAGAGCCAATCAGCCCATCGGTACACACGGGTCGCCCACATGGCCCGGCCACTATCCAGACCCGGCCCAACTGCCCATGACTTGAACACTCAGTCCAGCTGAGTTGAGCTGACCCCCAGCTGACCCAGCTGAGTGAGCTAGACCATCCAGCTCAGGGAGCTGACCTACACTTCAGTGAGCTACATTGAGCTGCACTACACTTCACCTAGCTGGTCGAGCTTGCTTACTGCATCGCCCAGCTGTTATACACTGTGTCCAGCTTGCTTCCTTTATCTTCTTCAATTCTTCTAAGTCCCTTGGTCTATTTCCAGACCTATACTTAGTTCTCCCATGATCCATTCTGATCACCCACTTCATCGAGCTTCACCTGGATCTCGTCCAGCTACCAGCTCGCTTGTCCAGCTCCTTTGAGCTTGCATCTGCCTTATTTTGGTTAAGTTCCAGCTACCTGATTCCCTTAACCACGTTTTGGACCATGACACGCTTGTCTTTAGGTCATGTGACCTGACTGGTGCGTCTCCTCGCAATAATTTCTGTCCGGATGATCCTATCCAGGATAGGGGACATGACACGAACAGTCCACAGGAAGGGTCAGCGTGCTGAGTCCAAGGACCAACGTGCTGATATGTGTACTGATGGACAGCCACGGACGTCCTGTGTATGCTGACGGACAGACACGGACACACACGGACAGCCACAGACGTCCAGTGTGTGCTGTAGGACAGCCACAGACATCCACAGACGTCCTATGTGTGCTAGCGGACACCCACGGACGTCCTGTGTGTACTGAACAGACAGCCCACGTGGGCCAAAATCACCCAAACAGTCCACGAGAAGGGCCAGGGTGCTGAGTCCAAGGACCAACGTGCTGGTATGTGTACTGATTGATAGCCACGGACGTCCTGTGTGTGCTGACGGACACACACAGACACACATGGACAGCCACGGACGTCCTGTGTGTGTTGACGGGACACACACAGACGTCCTGTGTGTGCTGACGGACACCCATGGACGTCCTGTGTGTGCTGACGGACACACACGGACAATCACAGACGTCCTTTGTGTGCTGACGGACAGCCACGGACAGCCACAGACGTCCTGTGTGTGCTGAAGGACACACACGGACGTCCTGTGTGTGCTGACAGACAGCCACAGACAGCCACGAACATCCTGTGTATGCTGGCGGACACACACAGACACACACGGACACACACGGACAGCCAAGACGTCCTGTGTGTGCTGACAGACAACCACGGACAGCCACATACGTCATGTGTGTGCTGGCAGACACCCGCGGACGTCCTGTATGTACTGAACGGACAGCCCACGTGGGCCAAAATCACCCAAACAGTCCACGGGAAGGGCCAGCGTGCTGAGTCCAGGGACAAACGTGCTGATATGTGTACTGATGGACAGCCACGGACGTCCTGTGTGTTCTGACGGCGGACACAGACATACACGGACACACACGAACAGCCACGAATGTCCTGTGTGTGCTGACGGACAGCCATGGACAGCCACGGACGTCCTGTGTGTGCTGGCGGACACCCACGGACATCCTCTGTGTACTGAACAGACAGCCCACGTGGGCCAAAATCACCTAAAAAGTCCGCGAGAAGGGCCAGCGTGCTAAGTCCAAGGAACAACATGCTGATATGTATACAGATGGACAGCCACGGAAAGCCACGGACGTCCTGTGTGTGCTGGCGGACACCCACGGACATCCTGTGTGTACTGAACAGACAGCCCACAAGGGCCAAAATCACCCGAACAGTCCACAGGAAGGGTCAACGTGCTGAGTCCAAGGACCAATGTGCTGATATGTGTACTGATGGACAGCAACGGACGTTATGTGTGTGCTGACGGACAAACACGGACACACACGGACAGTCACGGACGTCCTGTGTGTGCTGACGGACACACACGGACGTCCTGTGTGTACTGAACAGACAGCCCACGTTGGCCAAAATCACTCAAACAGTCCACGGGAAGGGCCAGCGTGCTGAGTCCAAGGACCAGCGTGCTGATATGTGTACTGATGGACAGCCACGGACGTCCAGTGTGTGCTGACGGGCACACATGGACACACACGGACGTCCTGTGTGTGCTGACGGACACACACGGACGTCCTGTGTGTGCTGACGGACAGCCACAGACAGCTACGAACGTCCTGTGTTTGTTGGAGGACACCCACAGACACACACAGACACACAAGGACAGCCACGGACAACCTGTGTGTGCTGACAGACAGCAACAGATAGCCACAGATCTCCTGTGTGCGCTGGCGGACACCCACGGACGTCATGTGTGTACTGAACATACAGCCCACGTGGGCCTTATTCACCCAAACAGTCCACGGGAAGGGCCAGCGTGCTGAGTCCAAGGACCAACGTGCTGATATGTGTACTGATGGACAGCCACGGATGTCCTATGTGTGCTGACGGACACAGACGAACACACACGGACACACACGGACAGCCACGGATGTCCTGTGTGTGGTGGCGGACACCCACGGACGTCCTGTGTGTACTGACCAGACAGCCCACGTGGGCCAAAATCACCCGAACAGTTCACGGGAAGGGTCAAGGTGCTGAGTCCAAGGACCAACGTGCTGATATGTGTACTGATGGACAGCCACGGACGTCCTGTGTGTGCTGACGGACACACACGGACGTCCTGTGTGTGCTGACGGACACACAGACGGACGTCCTGTGTGTGCTGACGGACACACAGACGGACGTCCTGTGTGTGCTGACGGACACCCACGGACGTCCTGTGTGTACTGAACAGACAGCCCACGAGGGCCAAAATTACCCGAACAGTCCACGGGAAGGGTCAGCGTGCTGAGTCCAAGGACCAACGTGCTGATATGTGTACTGACGGACACCCACGGACGTCCTGTGTGTGCTGGCGGACACCCACGGATGTCCTGTGTGTACTGAACAGACAGCCCACGTGGGCCAAAATCACCCAAACAGTCCACGGGAAGGGCCAGCATGCTGACTCCAAGGACCAACGTGCTGATATGTGTACTGATGGACAGCCACAGACGTCCTTTGTGTGCTGACGGACACAGACGGACACACACGGACGCACACAGACAGCCACGGACGTACTGTGTGTGCTGGCAGACACCCACGGACGTCCTGTGTGTACTGAACAGACAGCCCACAAGGGCCAAAATCACCCGAACAGTCCACGGGAAGGGTCAACGTGCTGAGTCCAAGGACCAATGTGCTGATATGTGTACTGATGGACAGCAACGGACGTTATGTGTGTGCTGACGGACAAACACGGACACACACGGACAGTCACGGACGTCCTGTGTGTGCTGACGGACACACACGGACGTCCTGTGTGTACTGAACAGACAGCCCACGTTGGCCAAAATCACTCAAACAGTCCACGGGAAGGGCCAGCGTGCTGAGTCCAAGGACCAGCGTGCTGAATGTTTACTGATGGACAGCAACGGACGTCCAGTGTGTGCTGACGGGCACACATGGACACACACGGACGTCCTGTGTGTGCTGACGGACACACACGGACGTCCTGAGTGTGCTGACGGACAGCCACGGACAGCTACGAACGTCCCGTGTGTGTTGGCAGACACCCACAGACACACACGGACACACACGGACAGCCACAGACGACCTATGTGTGCTGACATACAGCAACAGATAGCCACAGACGTGCTGTGTGCGCTGGCGGACACCCACGGACGTCATGTGTGTACTGAACATACAGCCCACGTGGGCCTAAATCACCCAAACAGTCCACGGGAAGGGCCAGCGTGCTGATATGTGTACTGATGGACAGCCACGGATGTCCTATGTGTGTTGACGGACACAGACGAACACACACGGACACACACGGACAGCCACGGATGTCCTGTGTGTGGTGGCGGACACCCACGGACGTCCTGTGTGTACTGACCAGACAGCCCACGTGGGCCAAAATCACCCGAACAGTTCACGGGAAGGGTCAAGGTGCTGAGTCCAAGGACCAACGTGCTGATATGTGTACTGATGTACAGCCACGGACGTCCTGTGTGTGCTGACGGACACACACGGACGTCCTATGTGTGCTGACGGACACACAGACAGACGTCCTGTGTGTGCTGACGGACACCCACGGACGTCCTGTGTGTACTGAACAGACAGCCCACGTGGGCCAAAATTACCCGAACAGTCCACGGGAAGGGTCAGCGTGCTGAGTCCAAGGACCAACGTGCTGATATGTGTACTGACGGACACCCACGGACGTCCTGTGTGTGCTGGCGGACACCCACGGATGTCCTGTGTGTACTCAACAGACAGCCCACGTGGGCCAAAATCACCCAAACAGTCCACAGGAAGGGCCAGCCTGCTGACTCCAAGGACCAACGTGCTGATATGTGTACTGATGGACAGCCACAGACGTCCTTTGTGTGCTGACGGACACAGACGGACACACACGGACGCACACAGACAGCCATAGACGTACTGTGTGTGCTGGCAGACACCCACGGCCGTCCTGTGTTATGAACAGACAGCCCACAAGGGCCAAAATCACCCGAACAGTCCACGGGAAGGGTCAGCGTGCTGTCCAAGGACCAACGTGCTGATATGTGTACTGACGGACACCCACGGACGCCCTGTGTGTGCTGGCGGACACCCACGGATGTCCTGTGTGTACTGAACAGACAGCCCACGTGGGCCAAAATCACCCAAACAGTCCACGGGAAGGGCCAGCATGCTGACTCCAAGGACCAAAGTGCTGATATGTGTACTGATTGACAGCCACAAACGTCCTTTGTGTGCTGACGGACACACACGGACACACACGGACGCACACAGACAGCCACGGACGTACTGTGTGTGCTGGCAGACACCCACGGACGTCCTGTATGTACTGAACAGACAGCCCACAAGGGCCAAAATTACCCGAACAGTCCACGGCAATGGTCAACGTGCTGAGTCCAAGGACCAATGTGCTGATATGTGTACTGATGGACAGCAACGGACGTTATGTGTGTGCTGACGGACAAACACGGACACACACGGACAGTCACGGACGTCCTGTGTGTGCTGACGGACACACACGGACATCCTGTGTGTACTGAACAGACAGCCCACGTTGGCCAAAATCACTCAAACAGTCCACGGGAAGGGCCAGCGTGCTGAGTCCAAGGACCAGCGTGCTGAAATGTTTACTGATGGACAGCAACGGAAGTCCAGTGTGTGCTGACGGGCACACATGGACACACACGGACGTCCTGTGTGTGCTGACGGACACACACGGACGTCCTGAGTGTGCTGACGGACAGCCACGGACAGCTACGAACGTCCCGTGTGTGTTGGCAGACACCCACAGACACACACGGACACACACGGACAGCCACAGACGACCTATGTGTGCTGACATACAGCAACAGATAGCCACAGACGTGCTGTGTGCGCTGGCGGACACCCACGGACGTCATGTGTGTACTGAACATACAGCCCACGTGGGCCTAAATCACCCAAACAGTCCACGGGAAGGGCCAGCGTGCTGATATGTGTACTGATGGACAGCCACGGATGTCCTATGTGTGTTGACGGACACAGACGAACACACACGGACACACACGGACAGCCACGGATGTCCTGTGTGTGGTGGCGGACACCCACGGACGTCCTGTGTGTACTGACCAGACAGCCCACGTGGGCCAAAATCACCCGAACAGTTCACGGGAAGGGTCAAGGTGCTGAGTCCAAGGACCAACGTGCTGATATGTGTACTGATGTACAGCCACGGACGTCCTGTGTGTGCTGACGGACACACACGGACGTCCTATGTGTGCTGACGGACACACAAACGGACGTCCTGTGTGTGCTGACGGACACCCACGGACGTCCTGTGTGTACTGAACAGACAGCCCACGTGGGCCAAAATTACCCGAACAGTCCACGGGAAGGGTCAGCGTGCTGAGTCCAAGGACCAACGTGCTGATATGTGTACTGACGGACACCCACGGACGTCCTGAGTGTGCTGGCGGACACCCACGGATGTCCTGTGTGTACTCAACAGACAGCCCACGTGGGCCAAAATCACCCAAACAGTCCACTGGAAGGGCCAGCCTGCTGACTCCAAGGACCAACGTGCTGATATGTGTACTGATGGACAGCCACAGACGTCCTTTGTGTGCTGACGGACACAGACGGACACACACGGACGCACACAGACAGCCATAGACGTACTGTGTGTGCTGGCAGACACCCACGGCCGTCCTGTGTTCTGAACAGACAGCCCACAAGGGCCAAAATCACCCGAACAGTCCACGGGAAGGGTCAGCGTGCTGTCCAAGGACCAACGTGCTGATATGTGTACTGACGGACACCCACGGACGTCCTGTGTGTGCTGGCGGACACCCACGGATGTCCTGTGTGTACTGAACAGACAGCCCACGTGGGCCAAAATCACCCAAACAGTCCACGGGAAGGGCCAGCATGCTGACTCCATGGACCAAAGTGCTGATATGTGTACTGATTGACAGCCACAAACGTCCTTTGTGTGCTGACGGACACACACGGACACACACGGACGCACACAGACAGCCACGGACGTACTGTGTGTGCTGGCAGACACCCACGGACGTCCTGTATGTACTGAACAGACAGCCCACAAGGGCCAAAATTACCCGAACAGTCCACGGCAATGGTCAACGTGCTGAGTCCAAGGACCAATGTGCTGATATGTGTACTGATGGACAGCAACGGACGTTATGTGTGTGCTGACGGACAAACACGGACACACACGGACAGTCACGGACGTCCTGTGTGTGCTGATGGACACACACGGACGTCCTGTGTGTACTGAACAGACAGCCCACGTTGGCCAAAATCACTCAAACAGTCCACGGGAAGGGCCAGCGTGCTGAGTCCAAGGACCAGCGTGCTGAAATGTTTACTGATGGACAGCAACGGAAGTCCAGTGTGTGCGGACGGGCACACATGGACACACACGGACGTCCTGTGTGTGCTGACGGACACACACGGACGTCCTGAGTGTGCTGACGGACAGCCACGGACAGCTACGAACGTCCCGTGTGTGTTGGCAGACACCCACAGACACACACGGACACACACGGACAGCCACAGACGACCTATGTGTGCTTACATACAGCAACAGATAGCCACAGACGTGCTGTGTGCGCTGGCGGACACCCACGGACGTCATGTGTGTACTGAACATACAGCCCACGTGGGCCTAAATCACCCAAACAGTCCACGGGAAGGGCCAGCGTGCTGATATGTGTACTGATGGACAGCCACGGATGTCCTATGTGTGTTGACGGACACAGACGAACACACACGGACACACACGGACAGCCACGGATGTCCTATGTGTGGTGGCGGACACCCACGGACGTCCTGTGTGTACTGACCAGACAGCCCACGTGGGCCAAAATCACCCGAACAGTTCACGGGAAGGGTCAAGGTGCTGAGTCCAAGGACCAACGTGCTGATATGTGTACTGATGTACAGCCACGGACGTCCTGTGTGTGCTGACGGACACACACGGACGTCCTATGTGTGCTGACGGACACACAGACGGACGTCCTGTGTGTGCTGACGGACACCCACGGACGTCCTGTGTGTACTGAACAGACAGCCCACGTGGGCCAAAATTACCCGAACAGTCCACGGGAAGGGTCAGCGTGCTGAGTCCAAGGACCAATGTGCTGATATGTGTACTGACGGACACCCACGGACGTCCTGTGTGTGCTGGCGGACACCCACGGATGTCCTGTGTGTACTCAACAGACAGCCCACGTGGGCCAAAATCACCCAAACAGTCCACGGGAAGGGCCAGCCTGCTGACTCCAAGGACCAACGTGCTGATATGTGTACTGATGGACAGCCATAGACGTCCTTTGTGTGCTGACGGACACAGACGGACACACACGGACGCACACAGACAGCCATAGACGTACTGTGTGTGCTGGCAGACACCCACGGCCGTCCTGTGTTCTGAACAGACAGCCCACAAGGGCCAAAATCACCCGAACAGTCCACGGGAAGGGTCAGCGTGCTGTCCAAGGACCAACGTGCTGATATGTGTACTGACGGACACCCACAGACGTCCTGTGTGTGCTGGCGGACACCCACGGACAGCCCCGGATGTCCTGTGTGTGCTGACGGACACACACGGACGTCCTGTGTGTGCTGACGGACACCCACAGACGTCATGTGTGTACTGAACAGACAGCCCACGTGGGCCAAAATCACTCAAACAGTCCACGGGAAGGGCCAGCGTGCTGAGTCCAAGGACCAGCGTGCTGATATGTGTACTGATGGACAGCCACAGACGTCCTGTGTGAGCTGACGGGCACACATGGACACACACGAACGTCCTGTGTGTGCTGACGGACACACACGGACGTCCTGTGTGTGCTGACGGACAGCCACAGACGTCCTGTGTATGCTGGCGGACACCCACAGACATATACGGACACACACAGACAGCCACAGACGTCTTGTGTGTGCTGACGGACAGCCACAGACAGCCACATACGTCCTGTGTGTGCTGGCGGACACCCACGGACGTCTTGTGTGTACTGAAAAGACAGCCCACGTGGGCCAAAATCACCCAAACAGTCCACGGGAAGGGCCAGCGTGCTGAGTCCAAGGACCAACATGCTGATATGTGTACTGATGGACAGCCACAGACGTCCTCTGTGTGCTGACAGACACAGACGGACACACACGGACACGCACGGACAGCCACAAACATCCTGTGTGTGCTGGCAGACACCCACGGACGTCTTGTGTGTACTGACCAGACAGCCCACGTGGGCCAAAATCACCCGAACACTACACTGGAAGGTTCAACGTGCGGAGTCCAAGGACCAACGTGCTGATACGTGTACTGATAGACAGCCACGGACGTCCTGTGTGTGCTGACGGACACACACGGATACACACGGACATCCCCGGATGTCCTGTGTGTTCTGACTGACACACACGGACGTCCCCGGATGTCCTGTGTGTGCTGACTGACACACACGGACGTCCTGTGTGTGCTGATGGACACCCACGGACGTCCTGTGTGTACTGAACAGACAGCCCACGTGGGCCTAAATCACCCGAACAGTCCACGGGAAGGGTAAGCGTGCTGAGTTCAAGGACCAACGTGCTGATATGTCTGAAACCGAGGCTATGTTGACGGCTGTCGAGGACTCTCACTCTGCGAAAGTGTCGAAGCTCGAGGTTGCGATAGGAGAGCTTGAGAGGGACCTTGGGAAGACGGCGAGTTCCTTGCTTAAGGAAAAGAAGGCCAGGAAGGCCAAATCCTCGGAGGTGCGTCGACTCCAGCGTCAGATCGAGAGTGATGCTGGACTAGCGCGCCGCGGGATTCAAGAGGCTACGGATGCCCTTCGCGCGGAGTTTCAAGCTCGCTTGGCGAAGATTTCTGCTTCCCTGGGTTCCCTCGAGTGTATCCGGAGCAGGGATTTCGCTTTGGCGACGATTGAGGGTGGGATGGCCGTAGTTCGGTCGTTCCAAAGAGAGACTCCCCCGACCTTGGAGGCCGAAGAGGCCCGGTTGTCCGGCTGCAAGGGAGATATGGCGGCCGAGGATGGAGATTTCGATCTTATCCTGGCCGACCTGAAATCCGCGTGCTTCCTTCTGACATGTTCAGAAGACCCAGAGGGGAAAGACCCGATGGTTGGAGAGAACGGAAGTGACGCGGCTCCAGGCTCGGACGAGGCAGCGGGTGAAGAGGGGGCGTAAGTTCTGAGGGTGACTTTGGTTAGATCTCTTGCGAGAAATTTTTTTTTATGTTTTTATGTTTCGGCCTTGAATGGCCTTGTTTGTATTTCGGGACTGGCCGTGTGTGGCTTTGAATCCCTGCCGCTCCGCGGCTTTCTTTTTATGGTATGATAATCGGAACGCTTTTTATGAATTTGTGAATAGTGGGGAGGAAGGTGATGAGTTGTCGTCTCATATCCTTCTTCGATTGTGAAATGTTTTATTCGAGACCTGTTTCGAGAGTTCTTCCGCGAGATGTGAACTCTGCGGGGGTGCTGAAGGTATCGAACGTAAACATAGAGGCGTGGTTTAAGAATCTCCTATCTTTTGATATCATGCCTTTCAGATGTTAGAGACCAGTGCGCTGGGTTTAGGGCAAGACCTAGGTTTACTTTCGGTTTAAGGATTGTGCGGTGACTAACCGGCTATCGTTTTTCCAGTCGCGATTTCTTCCTGATTCGTATCGATGTAAAGTCCGCGAAAAGTTCTCGGCTTATATGACTTGTTTGATACGAATCGAGCATCTCTCCAGAGACCGGAAGTGCTAGACCAAAATTTCGGATTTCTTTTATAGCGCTATTATCCTTGTGTCGGATGTAAGAGAGTCATCTCCGTGAGATGTCTATGTCTGTTTAGGACGTTTGTGAGTTCGATGTGATCAGCATCGGACTTGGTGGTGTGTGCCGTTGTTTTGATTATTTTGCGCAAAATAAATGTTAATGTGTGCATGTATGTGTCTTTTTGCGGAGATTTCGTTTGCTCGGAAGAAATCAACTTTGAGGCATTTTTTGTGATGTCTCGCGATGCTAAAGGTTGATTCTCCCAAGCGGCCGACTGATTTCCGAAGACCTCGTTGCGATTTCGCGGGTGAGGATGTTTTGATAAGTCGAAAACACCAAAAGTGTGGTAAGAAATTTTTTGATTTTTTGGGAGTATACGAGTATACGTACCCACTCCCCCCCTTTTTTAATGAGGGGGGACAGCTGAATTTGCCTTTCGGCAAACTGCCTACGTACTCCTTGCGGAGATTAAGCCGTCTCGTAGTTCAGTGATTGCGAGTTGGTTTGTTTAGTGATAGTATTTTTTGAGATGCATCGCATTCCAGGTTCTAGGGATTTTTATGCCCTGCATGTTGGCTATTTCGTAAGAACCTGGGCGGACGACTTTTTCGATTTTATAGGGACCTTCCCAGTTTGCTCCGAGTTTTCCCGCGTTTCGTTCAGCGGTGTTTTGGAAGACTTTGCGAAGGATCAGATCTCCCTGATTGAACCTACGATTCCGTACGTTGGAATTATAGTATCTCGCTGCGGCGTGCTGGTAGTTTTGAATTCGGATGAGCGCTCGATCCCGGCGTTCGTTAATGAGGTCGAGGTCGTCCAAGAGCATAGCATTGTTGAGTTCCTCTCGTTCAGGTAAGAACCTTCTTCGAACACCGGGAAATTCTACTTCTGCGGGAATCATGCACTCCGTGCCGTATACCAGGGCGAAGGGAGTTTCTCCCGTTGCTCGCCTTGGGGTGGTACGGTGAGACCAGAGGACTCCCTCGAGTTCGTCGGCCCATCTACCTTTTTTGGCCTCCAAGCGTTTCTTCAGTCCGTCGAGAATGGTCTTGTTGATTGTTTTAGCCTGTCCGTTGCACTGCGGATATCTGGGAGTTGACTTGTTGAGTCGTATCTTCCACTTTTCGCAGAATGCCTCGAATCTGGTGGAAATGAATTGAGACCCGTTATCGGTTACGATTTCGTAAGGAACTCCATGCCTACAGATGATGTTTCTCCATACGAAATTCTCGACTTGGACGTCTTTTATACTTGCGTACGAGTCCGCCTCTACCCATTTTGAGAAAAAATTGGTAAGGACTAGAAGGAAGCGCTTTTGCTTTGAATTATGCAGAGGTCCGACAATATCCATGGCCCAGCGCATAAAGGGATAAGGCGATGTGATGGAGGAAAGAACTTCGGCCGGTTGTCGGATAGTTGGCGCATGCCGTTGGCATTTTTCGCATTTTCGTGCGAATTTCTCGCAATCTCCGATCATTGTTGGCCAATATTATCCGTGGCGTTTGATTTTCACGGCTAGTGATCTTCCGCCGGAATGGTTGCCGCATGAGCCGGAATGTATTTCCTCCATTACTTTCCTCGCCTTTTCTCCTTCCAGGCACGTCAGGAGTGGTCCGGAGAATCTCCATCGCCTGAAGCCATGGGGTATCACAGCCGTAATCAGATTGCTCTGATGGTGGTGGTACCGTAATTTCTTCTTCCTCGTCGTCTTGACCCTCTATGAGATTGACAACGACTGGTGGTCCGATACTCGGATGTTCGATGAATTCGACCGGAATTACCCTTTTGAGTCCTGGATCGGAACTTGATGCTAAGGCCGCGAGGGCGTCCGCCTGGACATTCTCGGAACAGGGGATCCGGGTAAGGGCGAAGCAGTCGAAGTCTTGAGCTAGACCCTGGACCAGTTTGAGGTACGCGTCCATCCGTTCGTCTCTGGCTTCATACTCTCCGCTGATATGACTGTCCACTAACTGGGAGTCGCAGTAGGCGTGGAGATTGCGTATTTTTAAGCCATGAGCGAAACGTAGACCTGCGATTAACGCTTCGTATTCGGCCTCGTTGTTTGAGGCATGGAATTCCAGCCTGAAGATTGTTCCAAGATCTCGCTCGTTGGAGATGTGAGACGGATCCCGATACCCGATCCTTGCTTGGATGAGGATCCGTCGACGTGGAGGAGCCAGGTGGAATTTGGTTCCTCATTGGTTATTGCTCCCGTTGGAAGTTCAACCAGGAAGTCTGCGAGCACTTGTGATTTTGCGCTCGTCCTTGGTCGGTATTCGATGTCATACTCGCTCAACTCGACCGCCCACTTAGCCAATCGTCCTGATTGACTTGGGCGATGCAAAATTGTCCGTAAGGGAAAAGTCATGAGGATGACAATCGTGTGGGATTGGAAATATGGTCTTAGTTTTCGGGCCGATGTTACGACCGCACATGCCAATTTTTCCATCAACGGATATCTAGATTCGGCATCCAGCAAGGTTTTGCTTATGTAGAAAATAGGTTTCTGCTCTCCGCGTTCTTCCCTGATCAGGACTCCGCTTACGGCCGTTGCCGACACCGCGATGTACAAGAATAAAGGCTCCCCTTCCACGGGTTTTGCGAGGACTGGAGGAGTAGCTAAATAACGGTTCAGCTGTTGGAAGGCGTTTTCACACTCTTCCGACCATTCCAATTTTTTATTTCCTCGCAGGACGTCGTAGAAGGGCAGGCACTTATCTGTTGATCGTGAAATAAATCGGTTAAGTGCTGCGATTCTGCCGGTCAGTCTTTGGACCTCCCGCTTGTTCTTTGGTGAAGCCATCTCGATTAATGCGTTGATCTGTTTTGAATTTGCTTTGATGCCGCGGTTGGTGACCAAGTAGCCGAGGAATTCTCCTGATGCCACGGCGAATCTACATTTCGTCGGGTTGAGCTTCATGTTGTGGGAGTTTAGTTGTGCAAAGCATTCTTCGAGATGTGACACGTGATCTCTTGCTTTGAGGGATTTGACGAGCATGTCGTCGATATAAACTTCCATCGTTTTTCTGAGTTGTTTGGAGAACATTCGGTTCACGAGTCGTTGGTAAGTTGCTCCAGCGTTTTTGAGGCCGAAGGGCATTACCTTATAGCAATAAGTTCCGCGATCAGTAATGAACGCAGTCTTCTCACGATCGTCGGGATTCATCCTAAATTGATTATAACCTGAGAAGGCATCCATGAAGGATAAGAGTTCGTTGCCCGCTGTTGCTTCTACCAATCGATCGATATGTGGTAGAGGGAAGCTATCCTTTGGACATGCCTTGTTTAGGTCGGTAAAATCTACGCAAACTCGCCACTTCCCGTTTTTCTTTTTGACTACTACGGGGTTGGCGAGCCAGTCCGGGTATCTTACTTCCGTTATCGACCCAACTTTAAGCAATTTTTCGACCTCATCGTTTACTGCGGCAGCACGTTCGGGTCCCAGCTTCCGTCTTTTCTGTTTGACGGGTTTGAACGTTGGGTCGATATTCAGCTCGTGACATGTTATGTTAATGTCGATTCCTGGCATATCTTCCGCAGCCCATGCGAAAGTATTAAGGTTCTTTTTAAGACAGGTTATGAGTTCTGTCCTTAAAGGCTCGTGGAGATTGGCTCCAACCTCGACGCAGCGTTCTGGGAAGGCTTCGTCGAGACAGATCGTTACCACGGGTTCACATGTTGGCTCGCGTTTTTCATCTAGAGCTGCGATGATACGAGATTGCCAGAAGAATTCCGCTGAATCCTGACTTCGCGTATCTTTGCTGGAGGTCTTTTTCTCCGCTTTCTTAGAAGTAATTTCGAGGATCGGTCTCTTTCGTTTTAGTTCCGCGGCGAAACAAACCTGTGAAACTCTTGGATTTCCCCAGATTACCTCGACTCCGTTAGGGGTCGGGAACTTGAGAAAACGATGGTAGGTTGATGGGATTGCGCGCATGGTGTTCAGCCATGGCGTCCCCATGATAACGTTGTAAGATGCGGGGCGGTCAACGACTAGAAACTCTGTGATGTTCGTCACGGTTCCGGCTTTGACAGCGAGTCTAATCGATCCATAGGCCATGGTCGTTTCCCCCGAAAGTCCTAGCAGTGGGCTTGGGTATTTCGCGAACTCGGATTGACTGATCCCCATCTTTTCAAGAGTGTCTTTGAAGATGATATCGGCCGAGCTTCCGGTATCGATTAGTACTCTAGCGACGTCGATATCTCGAATCGTCAACTCGATAACAAGGAGATCGTTTCGAGGTTTGGCTCGATAGATCGTTTCTCCCCCCCCCTTGAATGAGATGACGTTCGCGCACGTCGAATCTCGCATATCGTTCCTGATCGTTGAGTGGCTTTTGCGGGTTAGATTGATCCGTAAGTCCCCCTCCTTCTAGCGCTAAACTGTGGGAACCGAAATTCACACTGTCGATTTCCGTTTAAATAAGGAAACTAAGAAAACCCTAGTTTCCCAGAGGACCCGGATATCTGTTAATTGCCACACGTCAAGCAATCAGAACACGAGAATAACAACGATAAAAATAAGAAATCGAAAAGAGAGCAAAGTAGATCTTATTCCGAATCTGCGTATGAGCGTTACAACAAGGTATAAGCCTGGGCTCGAGAGCTGTCGGCGAGATTCCTAGTTCTAGCAACCCTAAGACGGCTAAACCTAATTGAGTCGCAGCTCGAAATAACAAAAACGGAAAATTGCCTAAATTGCTCTAAGTGCTAAGTTTTCTCTGAAAAAGTTCTCCCCTCTGCTCCTCGCCTAGGACTCCTTATATACTAGCTCCAAGGTCGGTTTACGCTTTTACTCTTCTGCCCTTAAGCCGTCATAGCATAAAAATGGAGATATTCCATTTTTCCCGATCTTCATAATTATCTTCAAAACTTCCGTATTTATCCGCGGAAACTTGACATTTATCCTTCCTTGTGGGCCAAGCGTAAACCATGCTGTGGTTTACGGGCTTTTGGTTAGGAAAACCGTAGGATGGGCTTCGAATCGTGTTTTAGGTCCCTTTGGGCCGTCTTCCGACTCGACACGTTTACTACGAGTTTTCCGCGGTTTCAAATCCGCGAAGTTTGATCGATGAATTAGAATAGCGGAAAACATGGACTGAGCTTGCTACGGTCTTCGGGAGATAGCATTCGAAGGTTTGACGAGAATGCATGGACTGGTGTCGTATCGATGTTCGGAAAGGTTCAATCGCTACACAGCGACCGAAATTTGGCTCGAGCCCGGTCGTTACGTAGCGACCGAGTGAGACGAGTGCTCGGTCGCTACGTAGCGACCGAGCTTTGGTTTGAGCTCGGTCGCTACGTAGCGACCGAGCGGGACGATCGCTACATAGCGACCGAGCTTGGCTGAGCTCGGTCGCTACGTAGCGACCGAGCGGGAAAATTGCTCGGTCGCTACGTAGCGACCGAGCTTTGGCTCGAGCTCGGTCGCTACGTAGCGACCGAGCGGGACGATCGCTCGGTCGCTACGTAGCGATCGAGCTTGGCTGAGCTTGGTCGCTACGTAGCAACCGAGCGGGACGATCGCTCGGTCGCTATGTAGCGACCGAGCTTTGGCTCGAGCTCGGTCGCTACGTAGCGACCGAGAGGGACGATCGCTCGGTCGCTACGTAGCGACCGAGCTTGGCTGAGCTCGGTCGCTACGTAGCGACCGAGCGGGACGATCGCTTGGTCGCTACGTAGCGACCGAGCTTTGGTTCGAGCTCGGTCGCTACGTAGCGACCGAGCGGGACGATCGCTCGGTCGCTACGTAGCGACCTGTTTCGAGCTTTTCGTCGGACATCTCGATTCTTTCTTCCGTAAAGCTTTTTCGTAAGAAAGAGTCTATTTCGAAAACTACTCTTCGGAGAAATTCTTATTTTCCTCCTCGGACGTTTTGAATGTTAAATTTGTCGTAACCGTTTTTGACCCCAACAACCACCGAGATCTACACCGTAAACTCAGGCGTTTGCTTCAAGGTTCTAATTCAGTTGAGGACTATCACCAGGAGATGGAGACCTTGATGATCAAAGCTGATGTAGAAGAGCCCTTAGACGCCACCATGGCCAGATTTCTTACCGGGCTCAACCGGGACATACAAGACCGGATGGAGCTGGAAGACTATGACAGCATGGAGCAGATGCTACACAAGGCTGTGCTGATCGAGCAACAAGTCAAGAGAAAGGGTCTCACTAAACCGACCTTTGCTTCTAAACCGACCTTTGCTTCCAAGCCAAACTATCAAGAGAAGGGTAAGTCTTCTTCCACAACAAATACAGATTTTAAGACTAATATCCCTGCTCGTGTTGATAGAGAAAAGAAAGAAGAGCCTACCAAACGAACCAGAGACATCCAATGCTTTAGGTGTCATGGCCTTGGCCACTATGCCAACCGATGTCCAAACCAAAAGGTGATGGTGCTCTTGGAGAATGGAGAAGTCGAATCTGAAGAAGACAAGGAGGATCTCGGACCAGTGTATGATGATGATGATGATGAGGAAGAAGCACTTGACTTCCCGGTTCATGGTCCCCTTCTTGTTACTAGGAGGGTCTTGGACGACACCACTGATCCCATCTTTGATGAGGAGGTCGATGGAGTGATCGATGAGTTTTGCTCGACCTTTGTGGAGAGTTCTGATCCGATCTATGATGAGGATGTTCTTGATGAGCCGAGCCATGGTTCACTACTGGTTACTAGGCGTGCCTTGAGTGTCCAACCAAAATCCAATGACAAAGAACAAAGGGAGAATCTCTTTCACTCTAGTTGTCTCATTTCTGATAAAGTTTGTTCTTTAATCATTGATGGAGGTAGTTGCACTAATGTGGCTAGTGACACCCTTGTAAAGAAACTTGGGCTTGTTACTCGGCCTCTTTCTCGTCCTTTCAGGTTGGAGTGGCTCAATGAGGCCGGAGAACAGAATGTGAAGGAGCAAGTCACGGTTCCACTCTCCATTGGCCGATATGAGGATGAGGTTGTGTGCAATGTGCTTCCCATGGATGCTTGCCATGTTCTCTTGGGCCGGCCTTGGCAATTTGACAAGAAGGCAGTGCATGATGGTTTCACAAACCGGCATTCATTTGATCATAAGGGAAAGAAGATCACCTTGGTGCCTTTGTCGCCTTCGGAAGTACATCAAGACCAGGTCCAACTTAAGAAGAACCAAGACCAAGACTCTAAAGCTGATAAACCTGAGACCAGTACCAGAAACTCCAACTTCTTTATCAAAGAAAGTCAGGTAAGGAAGTCTCTTTGCTCTCAAAAGCCATTTCTCTTACTGATTTATAAAGAGTCTCTTTTGGCCTCATCTTCCTCTGACCTTGCACCAGAGATTCCGAGTGAATTTTTAGGTATCTTGCAGGATTATTCTGATGTGTTTCCAGAAGAAAATCCCAAAGGATTGCCACCGGTGAGAGGCATTGAGCATCAGATCGATCTCATCCCGGGCGCCTCTCTACCGAACCGACCAGCGTACCACACCAATCCGGTCGAGACCAAGGAGCTGGAGAAACAGATCAATGACTTGCTTGAGAAGGGATACATCAGAGAGAGTCTCAGTCCCTGTGCCGTGCCTGTTCTACTTGTACCAAAGAAGGATGGCTCCTGGAGGATGTGTGTCGACTGCCGGGCCATAAACAACATCACGGTAAAGTATCGACATCCTATCTCTCGTCTTGATGATATGCTTGATGAACTCCATGGTTCTAAGTACTTTTCTAAGATAGATTTGAGAAGTGGCTATCATCAGATTAGGATGAAAGAAGGTGATGAATGGAAAACGGCCTTTAAAACAAAACTAGGTTTGTATGAGTGGCTTGTCATGCCCTTTGGTCTCACTAATGCACCTAGTACTTTCATGCGCCTAATGAATCATGTCTTGAGGTCTTTTATTGGTCATTTTGTTGTGGTTTACTTTGATGACATTTTTATTTACAGCAAAAGCCTTGATGAGCACAAACAGTATTTGAAATCTGTTCTTGAAGTCCTTAGAAAGGAACGTTTGTTTGCTAACCTTGGAAAGTGTTCTTTTGGCACAGATCATGTGGTCTTTCTAGGTTTTGTTGTAGGTGCAGATGGCTTGAGAGTGGACGAACAGAAGGTCCAAGCAATACGAGACTGGCCCATTCCGACCACCATTGGTGAAGTAAGAAGCTTCCATGGCCTTGTCGGCTTCTATAGGCGATTTGTTCAAAACTTCAGTACCTTGGCCACTCCTCTTACTGAAGTAATCAAGAAGAACGTGGGGTTCAAATGGGGACCAGCTCAGGAAGAAGCATTCGAAATCCTTAAAGGGAAGTTGACTCACGCCCCTTTACTTGTACTTCCAGATTTTTCTAAAGCTTTTGAAATCGAATGTGATGCTTCTGGTGTTGGTATTGGTGCTGTGTTGATGCAGGATGGAAAATCAGTGGCTTATTTCAGTGAGAAGCTTGGAAGAGCCTTGCTCAACTACCACACATACGACCAAGAACTCTATGCCTTGGTGAGGGCCCTTCAAACATGGCAGCACTATCTTTGGCCTAAGGAGTTCATCATCCACACTGATCATCAGTCTCTAAGACACCTTAAGGGTCAGCAGAAGCTCAACAAGAGGCATGCTCGTTGGATGGAGTTCATTGAGACATTCCCTTATGTGATCAAGTACAAACAAGGTAAGGAGAATGTTGTGGCTGATGCATTGTCTCGAAGGTATACTCTTCTCTCAGTCCTTGAAACTAAATTGCTTGGCTTTGAATTTATCAAGGATCTTTATGCTTCTGATCAGGATTTTAAAGAGATTTTTTTAAAATGCTCAAAGGTTGCTTATGGCAAATACTTTCAAAATTCTGGTTTCTTATTCTTTGATAACCGTTTGTGTGTGCCCCAATGTTCTTTGAGGGAGTTGTTTCTCAGGGAAGCTCATGGAGGTGGGCTTATGGGACACTTTGGTGTCAAGAAGACTTACAAGGCGGTTCATGACCATTTCTACTGGCCGAGCCTGATGAAAGATGTTGAGAGGATCTGTAGCCGATGTGTGGTGTGCAAGAAGTCTAAGCCTAAAGCATCACACCGCGGTTTGTACTCAGCTCTACCCATTCCCTCTCATCCTTGGGTAGACATTTCTATGGATTTTGTGCTTGGATTGCCTAGGTCTAAAGCTGGACGAGATTCTATCTTTGTGGTTGTTGATAGGTTCTCGAAAATTGCTCATTTCATTCCTTGTCACAAAACTGATGATGCTGTGCAAGTTGCAGATTTATTCTTTAAGAAAGTTGTTAGATTGCATGGAATGCCTAAGACCATTGTCTCTTATCGTGATGCTAAGTTCCTTACCTTTTTTTGGAAGACCTTGTGGTCTAAGCTAGGTAGTAGATTAATGTTCTCTACAACTTATCATCCGCAAACTGATGGGCAAACTGAAGTAGTTAACCGAACCTTGTCTGCTTTGCTTAGATCTTTGGTTAAAAAGAATCTTAGGACTTGGGAAGAATGTTTGCCTCATGTTAAATTTGCTTATAACCATGCTTTGCATTCAGCTACTAAGTTTTCTCCTTTTGAGGTTGTTTATGGATTTAATCCCTTGTCTCCACTTGATCTTTTACCTTTGCCTTTGAGTGAACGAGTTAATACAGATGGCAAGAGGAAGGTGGACACGATCAAGAAGCTGCATGAACAGGTCCGTGCCAACATTGAAGCCAAGACCGAGGGCTACAAACGACTTGCAGACAAGAAAAGGAAAGAAGTGATCTTCCAGGAAGGTGATCTTGTTTGGGTCCACATGAGGAAGGAACGATTCCCGGAACAAAGGAAGTTCAAACTCATGCCCCGGGTCGATGGTCCATTCCAGATTCTCAGGAAACTCCATGACAATGCTTACCAGCTTGATCTTCAGGGTAAGTATGATATCTCTTCAAGTTTTAATGTTTCTGATTTATCTCCTTTTTGCGCAGATGATCCGGATTTGTGGTCAAATCCTTTTGAAGAGGGAGGGAATGATAGAACCCAGGACCTGGACCAGGACGTGGAGCAGACTCAGCATGGTGACCAGGACGATCAGATCAGTCCAACTGAGGTTCAGCCATTCAGCCGTACCAGATCAACGGACAGAGCCGTGTACCGGATCGACCCGCGTGCACCCGGACGTGACCTAAGGATGGATCCACGACCTGATGACCGAGCCAAACCACATGCGTTCTTCCCCGACCCATTCGCCATTCTAGAGCCAACAGTCAAGCCAGAACCCATGATCCTCGAGAAGAATCAGATTCCGGACTTAGCCTATCTTTCCTTGCCCGTTTGGGACGTACCGCACGCCCGGATCAGGCTGATCACGACCTTTCCAACCACTTTGATGATTTCATGATGATCGATGCTTCCAACTACTCCAGAGGAAGGATACTTAAGCTCTCTGAAGATTTGGGTCGAGCTATCTCTTCATCCGTTGATGGATCATCGACGATCAATCATGCGGTCAGCCTTACATCCGTCCTGCTCCTTACCGCGGATGACCTGATCACCACATAATGAACTTGGACATCTTTGTGAATCTGGACCAGTCAACACAAGAATCCGAACCTTGACCAGTCTTTAGTCAAAGTCTTCATTTCTAGTTTCTATGTCTTGTTTTCATTCATTTCTATCTTCTATGTTGTCTTTTCCCACAAATGTCTTTATGTTTCTTTGACTCACAAACCTTATAAGTATGTGATGATCCCCCTTAATAAAATCACATCGATTTTCCTTTGCTTCTTTTGAGTCTTCTCTCATTGTTCTTTGCTTAGAACATTCATACTTCTCTTGGTGAGCTCATCTCCAAGCGAACCACTTCATTGTGTTGGACCGGTGCGTCACATCCGACAACCTTCGAATCTCTGGTAGTATCTTTGGGCTATTCCGCAACCCTTAGTGTCACCCCTCGATCCATCAGTTCTCAATCCTCTCGCATCTGGGTTCATATCAACCTTACCGAAAGAGTGATCCTTATTTTGGTTCTCTCACCACGAGGGCCAAAATCACACGAACAGTCCACAGGAAGGGTCAGCGTGCGGAGTCAAAGGACCAACGCGCTGATATGTGTACATATGGACAGCCACGGACGTCATGTGTGTACTGACGGACACACACGGACACACACGCACAGCCACGAACGTCCTATGTGTGCTGACAGACACACACAGACGTCCTGTGTGTGCTGACGGACACCCACGGACGTCCTGTGTGTACTGAACAGACAGCCCACGTGGGCCTAAATCACCCGAACAGTCCACGGGAAGGGTAAGCGTGCTGAGTCCAACGACCAACGTGCTGATATGTGTACTGATGGACAGCCACGGACGTCCTGTGTGTGCTGACGGACACACACAGACACACAAGGACAGCCACGGACGTCCTGTGTGTGCTGGCGGACACCCACGGACATCCTGTGTGTACTGAACAGATAGCCCACTTGGGCCAAAATCACCCAAACAGTCCACGGGAAGGGCCAGCGTGCAGAGTCCAAGGACCAACGTGCTGATATGTGTACTGATGGACAGCCACGAACGTCCTGTGTGTGCAGACGGACACACACGGACAGCCACATACGTCTTGTGTATGCAAACGGACACACACGGACGTTTTGTGTGTGCTGACGGACATCCACGGACGTCCTGTGTGTGCTGACAGACACACACGGACACACACGGATGACCTGTGTGTGCTGACGGACAGCCACAAACAGCCACGGACGTCCTGTGTGTGCTGGCGGACACCAGCGGACGTCCTGTGTGTACTGAACAGACAGCCCACGTGGAATAAAATCACCCAAACAGTCCACGGGAAGGGCCAGCGTGCTGAGTCCAAGGACCAACGTGCTGATATGTGTACTGAGGGACAGCCACGGACGTCCTGTGTGTGCGGACGGACATAGATGAACACACACGGACAGCCACGACGTTCTGTGTGTGTAGGCGGACACCCACAGACGTCCTGTGTGTACTGAACAGACAGCCCACGAGGGCCAAAATTACCCGAACAGTCCACAGGAAGGGTCAGCGTGCGGAGTCAAAGGACCAACGTGCTGATATGTGTACTGATGGACAGCCACAGACGTCATGTGTGTGCTGACAGACACACACGGACACACACGCACAGCCACGAAACTCCTATGTGTGCTGATGGACACAAACGGACGTCCTGTGTGTGCTGACGGACACCCACAAACGTTCTGTGTGTACTGAACAGACAGCCCACGTGGGCCAAAATCACCCAAACAGTCCATGGGAACGGCCAGCGTGCTGAGTCCAAGGACCAGCGTGCTGAGTCCAAGGACCAGCGTGCTGATATGTATACTGATGGACAGCCACGGACGTCCTGTGTGTGCTGACGGACACACACGGACCGCCACGGACGTCCTGTGTGTGCTGGCGGACACCCACAGACGTCCTGTGTGTACTGAACAGATAGCCCACGTGGGCCAAAATCACCCAAACAGTCCACGGGAAGGGCCAGCGTGCAGAGTCCAAGGACCAACGTGCTGATATGTGTACTGATGGACAGCCACAGACGTCCTGTCTGTGCTGACAGACACACACGTACAGCCACAGACGTCCTGTGTATGCTTACGGACACACACGAACGTCCTGTGTGTGCTGACCGACACCCACGAACGTCCTGTGTGTGCTGACAGACACACACGGACACACACGGACACACACGGATGTCCTGTGTGTGCTGACAGACAGCCACAAACAGCCCCGGACGTCCTGTGTGTGCTGGCAGACACCCATGGACGTCCTGTGTGTACTGAACAGACAGCCCACTTGGGATAAAATCACCCAAACAGTCCACGGGAAGGGCCAGCGTGCTGAGTCCAAGGACCAACGTGCTGATATGTGTACTGAGGGACAGCCACGGCCGTCTTGTGTGTGCTGACGGACACAGACAGACACACACGGACAGCCACGGACGTCCTGTGTGTGCTGGCGGACACCGACGGACGTCCTGTGTGTACTGAACAGACAGCCCACGAGGGCCAAAATTACCCGAACAGTCCACAGGAAGGGTCAGCGTGCGGAGTCAAAGGACCAACGTGCTGATATGTGTACTGATGGCCAGCCACAGACGTCATGTGTGTGCTGACAGACACACACGCACAGCCACGAATATCATGTGTGTGCTGACAGACACACACGGACACCGACGGACGTCCTGTGTGTGCTGACGGACACCCACAGACGTCCTGTGTGTACTGAACAGACAGCCCACGTGGGCCAAAATCACCCAAATAGTCCACGGGAACGGCCAGCGTGCTGAGTCCAAGGACCAGCGTGCTGATATGTATACTGATGGACAGCCACGTATGTCCTGTGTGTGCTTACGGACACACATGGACACACACGGACCGCCACGGACGTCCTGTGTGTTCTGGCGGACACCCACGGACGTCCTGTGTGTACTGAACAGATAGGCCACGTGGGCCAAAATCACCCAAACAGTCCACGGGAAGGGCCAGCGTGCAGAGTCCAAGGACCAACGTGCTGATATGTGTACTGATGGACAGCCACAAACGTCCTGTGTGTGCTGACGGACACACACGTACAGCCACGGACATCCTGTGTATGCTTACGGACAGACACGAACGTCCTGTGTGTGCTGACCGACACCCACGAACGTCCTGTGTGTGTTGACAGACAGCCACAAACAGCCCCAGACGTCCTGTGTGTGCTGGCGGACAGCCACAAACAACCCCAGACGTCCTGTGTGTGCTGGCGGACCCCCATGGACGTCCTGTGTGTACTGAACAGACAGCCCACTTGGGACAAAATCACCCAAACAGTCCACAGGAAGGGCCAGCGTGCTGATATGTGTACTGAGGGACAGCCACGGACGTCCTGTGTGTGCTGACGGACACAGACGGACACAGACGGACACACACGGACAGCCACGGACGTCCTGTGTGTGCTGGTGGACACCCACGGACGTCCTGTGTGTACGGAACAGACAGCCCACGAGGGCCAAAATCACCCGAACAGTCCACAAGAAGGGCCAGCGTGCGGAGTCCAAGGACCAACGTGCTGATATGTGTACTGATGGACAGCCACGGATGTCATGTGTGTGCTGATGGACACACACGGACACACAAGAACATACACGTACAGCCACGAACGTCCTGTGTGTGCTGACGGACACACACGGACAGCCACAGACGTCCTGTGTGTGCTGACGAACACCCACAGACGTCCTATGTGTGCTGACGGACACCCACGGACGTCATGTGTGTGCTGACGGACAGCCACGGACGTCCTGTGTGTGCTGGCGGACACCCACGGACGTCCTATGTGTACTGAACAGACAGCCCACGTGGGATAAAATCACCCAAACAGTCCACGGGAAGGGCCAGCGTGCTGAGTCCAAGGACCAACGTGCTGATATGTGTACTGAGGGACAGCCACGGACGTCCTATGTGTGCTGACGGACACAGACGGACACACACAGACAGCCACAGACGTCCTGTGTGTGCTGACGGACACAGACGGACACACACGGACAGCCACGGACGTCCTGTGTGTGTTGGCGGACATCCACGGACGTCCTGTAAGACCCGTTCCTGGTCTCTCGACCCAACTGGATACGAATGCTTACTTATTAATTTCTTTACTTGTCTGATTCATTCTAAGTCTTTTCTTTACTAAGTGATATTCGAATATGAGGTTCATAAACAAAGGGATAGATTGCACAGCGGAATAATAATGTATAAACTTTGTATTACTTAGAAACATGAGATTCAATACACAACTTCTTAACAGTCTCATAGACAATCACTAGTTCATCCCTAGCATCATCTAACCACACGTTACACAGCCTCTCACTGACCGAGCCTTCACGGCTCCTTGGCTTGACAAGAACCATCCTTAGTTCCTTAAACCACAACCAGATAAGCATTAATCATAACCGAGAATAGAACGGATTGATTCTACAATGCTTGGCTTGGTTCCTAGAACTTAGATAAACCTCAGTCAACATAATCATAAAACGTATGAACCTACCTACCGTATCCTAAGTCATTCAACCAACCACCCCTTGACTTAGAATCAGATAGATCCTCCAGAATAGATAAACAGAACACACGAACAGATCCGGATCGTCCCCAAAGACCAATCCGTCTAACCGGATAGAATCTAGGTGCGACCGGCCAATGGAGTTCGGCTCAATGGCCCAACAGACTCCCTTACCTGATCCGGCCTTAGGCCTGGATCCAATCGGCCGAGTAAGCCTCAAGCCTAATCCGGAAGGCTTAGCAACCGGTCAGACCTTGCGACTCTACCTTGGCTTAGACAAACCGTGACCTTGTCTTAACTAAACAACCAATAGGCTGATCCATAAGGATCGGTCCTAACCTATCCCGAAAGACACCGTTTGGAACATGTACCCTTCGGCCATTCGTGCCTCTTGGACACTCATGACTCTTGACAACTCGTGCCCTTTGGGTCATTCCCAACCGTTCGTCCTAACCGCCCAATCTTGGTGCGATCGGATCATCCCACTAACCGACCCGTGTCTAGGCTAGCGGTTTGATTATGTCCGGCCAAAGTCTAGGGACGTGTCCCTTGGACTCAACCAACACAACCTTTCGTGTTTAACCAGAGAGAAGAGAAAAGAAACGAATTGAAACAGATAAGGAGAGCCGGATGGGACTTAGGAACCGAGCAGAGCCACGGCCCATCACATACCTTGTGAACCACGTCTGGGTTCTCCATGCTCTTCTCCTTGTCTTGATCTCCCATTCTTGACCGGAGTTAGTTCTCAAACGATCAGAGTCGCCGGAACACAACACCACCACAATCGGCCTTTCTCTTGGCCGGAACTCTCTCTTTCTCTCTTTCTTTCTCTCTACGTTTTTCTCTGAGTATTTTACTCTGGAATTGGATAATGAAATCGACCAGAGAGCCGCCATATTTATAGAAAACGAGGGGCTAAGTCTTGCCCCACGAACAGGCACGACTTGCTAGCGCATGGGCACCATCGGCCAAGGGTTGTCCCCTTTCGGCCACTTGCATCCCTTCGCCCTTTCTGATTGGGTTTGGGGTCGGTCACAAGCCCAACCCACGCCCCAGGCCTCCTGGACTTAGCCCACGGCCTTGTCCAAAGACCCAACAGCCCATGGCCTCATGGCCGGACCTCACAGACCGCCACTGACCCGGTCCCGGACAATCGGCCTAAAGCCCGGACAGTCAGTCTAGCTGAGATGAGCTGACTCTCAGCTGTCTCAGCTGAGTGAGCTAGTAGTCCAGCTAGTGGAGCTGACTTAGTAGGGACTGAGCTGGAGTGAACTGAACCTAGCTTCATTGAGCTGGCCGAGCTACTCGTCCACTTCGTCCAGTTACGGTCTTACTCGTCCTAGCTGTCTCTTAGCTTGTATAAGGTTAAGTCTTAGTTTCCTTATGTCCTTAACCTTCTTTCTCGACCATGGAACGCTTGCCTTGATGTCCTAAGACTGGCTTGCACGTTTCCTCGAACCATGGCCGTCCCAACAATCCTATTAAGGATTGGGGGCGTGACACGTCCTGTGTGTACTGAACAGACAGTCCACATGGGATAAAATCACCCAAACAGTCCACGGGAAGGGCCAGCGTGCTGAGTCCAAGGACCAACGTGCTGATATGTGTACTGAGGGACAGCCACTGACGTCCTGTGTGTGCTGACGGACACAGATGGACACACACGGACAGCCACGGACGTCCTGTGTGTGCTGGCGGACACCCATGCACGTCCTGTGTGTACTGAACAGACAGCCCACGAGGGCCAAAATCACCCGAACAGTCCGCAGGAAGGGTCAGCGTGCGGAGTCAAAGAACACACATGCTGATATGTGTACTGATGGACAGCCACGGACGTCATGTGTGTGCTGACAGACACATGGACACACACGCACAGCCAGGAACGTCCTGTGTGTGCTGACGGACACACACGGACGTCCAGTGTGTGCTGACGGACACCCACATACGTCCTGTGTGTACTGAACAGACAGCCCACGTGGGCCAAAATCACCCAAACAGTCCACGGGAAGGGCCAGCGTGCTGAGTCCAAGGACCAGCGTGCTGATATGTATACTGATGGACAGCCACAGACGTCATGTGTGTGCTGACAGACACACACGGACCGCCACGGACGTCCTGTGTGTGCTGGCGGACACCCACGGACGTCCTGTGTGTACTGAACAGATAGCCCACGCGGGCAAAAATCACCCAAACTGTCCACGGGAAGGGCCAGCGTGCAAAGTCCAAGGACAACCGTGCTGATATGTGTACTGATGGACAGCCACAGACGTCCGGTGTGTGCTGACAGACACACACGGACAGCCACAGACGTCCTGTGTATGCTACGGACACACAGGGACGTCCTGTGTGTGCTGACCGACACCCACGAACGTCCTGTGTGTGCTGAAAGACACACCCGGACACACACGGATGTCCTGTGTGTGCTGACAGACAGCCACAAACAGCCCCGGACGTCCTGTGTGTGCTGGCGGACACCCATGGACGTCCTGTGTGTACTGAACAGACAGCCCACTTGGGACAAAATCACCCAAACAGTCCACGGGAAGGACCAGCATGCTGAGTCCAAGGACCAACGTGCTGATATGTGTACTGAGGGACAGCCACGGACGTCCTGTGTGTGTTGACGGACACAGACGGACACACACGGATAGCCACGGACATCCTGTGTGCTGGCGGACACCCACGGACGTCCTATGTGTACTGAACAGACAGCCCACGAGGGCCAAAATCACCCGAACAGTTCACAAGAAGGGTCAGCGTGCGGAGTCCAAGGACAACGTGCTTATATGTGTACTGATGGACAGCCACGGACGTCATGTGTGTGCTGACGGACACACACGTACATACATGTACAGCCACGAACGTCTTGTGTGTGCTGACGGACACACACGGACAGACACGGATGTCCTATGTGTGCTGACGAACACCCACAGACGTCCTGTGTGTGCTGACGGACACCCACGGACGTCCTGTGTGTGCTGACAGACACACACGGACACACACGGACGTCCTGTGTGTGCTGACGGACAGCCACAAACAGCCATGGACGTCCTGTGTGTGCTGGCGGACACCCACAGACATCCTGTGTGTACTGAACAGACAGCCCACGAGGGCCAAAATTACCCGAACAGTCCACATGAAGGGTCAGAGTGCGGAGTCAAAGGACCAACGTGCTGATATGTGTACTGATGGACAGCCACAGACGTCATGTGTCTGCTGACAGACACACACGGACACACACGCACAGCCACGAACGTCCTGTGTGTGCTGACGGACACACACGAACGTCCTGTGTGTGCTGACGGACAGCCACAGATGTCCTGTGTGTACTGAACAGACAGCCCACGTGGGCCAAAATCACCCAAACAGTCCACGGGAAGGGCCAGCGTGCTGAGTCCAAGGACCAGCGTGCTGATATGTATACTGATGGACAGCCATGGACGTCCTGTGTGTGCTGACGGACACACACGGACCACCATGGACGTCCTGTGTGTACTAAACAGATAGCCCACGTGGGCCAAAATCACCCAAACAGTCCACGGGAAGGGCCAGCATGCAGAGTCCAAGGACCAACGTGCTGATATGTGAACTGATGGACAGCCACAGACGTCCTGTGTGTGCTGACGGACACACACGTACAGCCACAGACGTCCTGTGTGTGCTTACGGACACACACGGACATCCTGTGTGTGCTGACCGACATCCACGAACGTCCTGTGTGTGCTGACATTCACACACAGACACACACGGATGTCCTGTGTGTGCTGATAGACAGCCACAAACAGCCCCGGACGTCATGTTTGTGCTGGCGTGTCACAACCCCAATCCTGGAAAGGATTGTTGGGACGGCCATGGTTCGAGGAAACGTACAAGCCAGTCTTAGGACATCAAGGCAAGCGTTCCATGGTCGAGAAAGAAGGTTAAGGACATAAGGAAACTTAGACTTAACCTTATACAAGCTAAGAGACAGCTAGGACGAGTAAGACAGTAACTGGACGAAGTGGACGAGTAGCTCGGCCAGCTCAATGAAGCTAGGTTTAGTTCACTCCAGCTCAGTCCCTACTAAGTCAGCTCCACTAGCTGGACTACTAGCTCACCCAGCTGAGGCAGCTGAGAGTCAGCTCACCTCAGCTAGACGGACTGTTTGGGCTTTAGGCCGATGGTCTGGCTCCGGGTCAGTGGCGGGCTGTGAGGTCCGGCCATGAGGCCATGGGCTGTTGGGTCTTTGGGCAAGGCCGTGGGCTAAATCCAGGAGGCTTGGGGCGTGGGTTGGGCTTATGACCGACCCCAAACCCAATCAGAATGGGCGAAGGGATGCAAGTGGCCGAAAGGGGACAACCCTTGGCCGATGGTGCCCATTCGCTAGCAAGTCGTGCCTGTTCGTGGGGCAAGACTTACCCCCTCGTTTTCTATAAACATGGGGGCTCTCTGGTCGATTTCATTATCCTATTCCAGAGTAAAATACTCATGGAAAAACGTAGAGAGAGAGAGAGAGAGTTCTGGCCAAGAGATCGGCCGGAAAAGGGCCGGTCGTGGTGGTTTTGTATCTCTGGCAAGGAGAACGGTTTAGTAGAGAGAAGGCCGTGTGTTATGAATACCCAAGGCGTAGAGAAGGGTCTGGAGAAGGACTCGAAAGCCGTGGTTCAGTCTGATAGGGTCAGTGGCGTAACCACCGACTCATCGGCTAAGACAATCGGACAGTCTGAACCGGTCTAGCCATGGGCGTTTGGATTGTGTCCTATTCTTCTTATTCTTTTCATCCAATTCTTCTTCTACTCCTTCTGTACATTGGCGTGGCCTTGTTGATGTGTTGGGATTGCTTATAACCGTGGTTCTGGTTGAGTAATGAAGTCGCGGTCCATAACCGTCGAGTTAGGCGCGCGCATGGTCTAAACCGGCCTCAGGTGATCCGATTGGATAGGGGCGGTTCTGTTCTGTTCTGTTCTGAACGGTTGCAACCCTTCCCTGAACAGTCAAAATGGTTCATGACTTCTGTAGGTTAAGGCGTGGTCCTTTGGCCATAGGCCGGACACACGCACGGACCAGACAGTCCATACGGACGGTTAGGTCGAACGGTTGGAGCATCTGAATGGGTGCGAGATGCCAAGGGTCATGAGTTGCCAAGAGGCACGAGTGTCCAAAGGGTACTAGTTCCCAAAGGGTGTGAGTTCCAAACGGTGCCATTGGTTCAAGGCTTAGGCCGAACCAAGTGGACAGTCCGCGGCTGCATAGTCGAACGGACGGACGGTTAGTTTAACCGGAGTGTTGTGTCGCAAGGTCTGATTGGTTGCAAGGCAATCCGGTTTGGTCTTGGGCCTTACTCTCTGGTATGGATCCATGCTTTGGGTCGGATCAGGTAAGAAGGTCCGTGAGCCTTTGGGCCAGACTTATAACTGGTCGATCGCACCTAGATCTTAACCAGACGGTTAGACGGGACTATGGACGATCCGGCTATGGTTGGATGGCTTTAGCCGCAAAGGCTAAGTGGGATATCTTACAATAAACCTTGGGTTGGTGAGTAGGATAGGCGCCATATGCATTATGTAGGGCGTAGACCCACATGATGGCAATGGAAGGCCGGTTATATCAGTACCTGCTAAGTAGACGATGGCTTATCAAGTCTGGTGGTCGGATCATGTTTCATGACGATGGTTCGATGGCCGAGCACTAGTATGGATAGTCACGTTGCTGGAGTAAGAGTATTGATGTGATGCTTCTAGATATCAACCTTGGTGTTGATAGCTTCGAGATTGGCTAAGAGTCATGACGAAGTGTATGGCTAGTACTATGTGTCGTAGACCATAGATACTGAGCCTAAGTGTGATTGTTCAAGGAAGGCCGTGTAAGATCTGATCATGGTTGAATATGGACGACCTGACCTCTGAATGATGGTTCAAGGTGTCGGAACTAATCTGATTAAGGAATGCATCGTTTGGTATGAACAAATCATATATGTTGTTTGGGTTAAGTCCCAAAGCCGGTCAGGCCAGATGATGACTCATCAGTTCCAAGTCATGTGAGGATGGTTGGTTGATTGACTTAGGATCTAATGAGATTTGTCAGTCCAGAATATGGATTGGGTACTATTGCCTATATGGCAAGGGGATGTTTGAGTGTGCATGAGCCGAGAAAGGCCAGATGCAAACCCTTATCCTTTCAAAGACTTCTCAAAGGTTACTTATGTCTGTGGGGATGGTTGGTTGAATGACTAAGTACCTAGGGGAGTTGTTTGATGCAGGAATCAAGATAAGGACCTTAAGTAAGATCATTGAGTGATCGTGGTCCAGCTGTCAAGCAAGAGCAATTCGAGTCAATGGAGGACCGATGAGCTAATAAGCTCCGTAGATGTGGCAAAGGTGGGTTTAGGGGAATGGAACCTCAGAATTGTATGGCTTGGTTTGGGTTTAGGATTGACCTTTAAGCTAATTGGAGTTGAGTAAACTGACCAAGGCTAAGGTGATTCGACCAGACAAGTGTTAGATTGGTTTTAGACCAATGGTTAACTACAGAATAATCCGCTGCGTATCTGTTGAAAGGATCTAGGTTATTAATGACTAGGGAAGTCTTTAGCTAAGATCTAAGTTAGCCCTCGCCTTTAGGCGATATTATAAATAAAGGGCGAAAATTAAGAGGTTCGGCCAGGAAGTGGACCGAGCGACGTGAGGCATCGACCGCGGACTAGGCGGCTGGGATCGGGTCTTACAAGTTGGTATCAGAGCATGCTTGATCCTGTTTAGTACAACGCTCTAAGATGTTGTGTTCCATACCGAAGTTATTTCCAAAACTATGATGACTATGAAACCTTAGTTGGGTGAGCCAAGAAAGAGTTGAGGTAAGCTAGGGTATCATGCTTGTAAATGTGGGAATTCTAAGATGAACCAGCTTAGCCAAGAACCTAAAAATAGAAAGGTTGGTCGATCTAGTATTTATAAGTAATAGACGGGTTGGAAGGGATGGAAGCAATGCAAGACTTGTTTATGGATGACCTAAACAAGGGAAGTAACATGGACCAGAGAGTGGCTTAGGTTGAAATAAAGGTGCAGCATTCTACTGAAGTTAAGTGTTATCCCTTGATGGCCGTTCATAATAAATAAAGCATATGCAATGTTATATCTGACTCAAAGGAGACACTACATGACCAGTACACGAGTGCACTTGTGATCAGATGGATCAGCTAGGACTCGGTATAAGTCAAGGTAGGTTTCCTTAGATCTAGTAGGATGGAATGAATAAATTCCAATCTGAATCTGTCCAAGGAAAGAATGAGGAAACTCATGATGTTCGTTCCAATCAATGGAAGAACATGATCTTAACTACCTTAGTATGATGGGGATTGAGGTATATGAAAATTGCTCTTGTGAATGGTGTGAGCATTCGCAAAAGTAAGACGCCTTGGAGAATGGTATGGGACGTTTTCCAAGTGTGTGGTCAAACCGAGATCGTACTCATATAGGTATCCACTGGAACTGGAAGTATTGAAGTTATTGGCAATGCCATGAGGGATGTTATGGGACGTTCTTTGTGGTGTGGTCATGCACTGAGATAGTTTCCACAAGTGGATTTGTGGTGTGGAAACACACGTACTTTTTGACACAGAGGCTACACATAGTTTTGTGAGTCCGGGACTGGTCGGAAAGAGTCTGTTCTGTCTGAGTTCTGGGGATTATTCGAGACTAGTGAGGGCAGCCGGTGGGCAAATTATGCATTCACTAGGGCTCATGAAAAATATCCCGGTGTGGATCCAGGAGAGAAATCTGCCTGTAGATCTGATCAAGAAAAATATCCACGCGCCTACAGAATCACGAGATGATCCTAGGCATGAATCTGGTTGGGAAAGTATCGGGCCACTCTCGATTGCCACAAAGTTCGTGTGCAATTGGAGACTGGAGCTCACCCGATCCAGTACCAAAGTCTGAGTCTGAGTCCGACTCTAAGGAAAGTAGGGGTGTCAGCAGTCCAAGTGAATTGGATGCTTAGACAGGGTTGTGAAGTATTTTTGACCACAACTACCACTACGGAGCACGGCAATTCTGTTGATCTGTCTGGGATCTCGTTGGTATCGAGATCCATTGTCTGAGTCCGGCTTTAAGGAAAGTAGTGGTGTCAGCATTCCGTGTGGATCGGATGCTTAGACGGGATTGTGAAGTATTTTTTTGACCACAATTACCACTATGGAGCGCGGCAAATTCTGGTGATCTAAAAGATCTGTTTGAGGACCCGTTGGTGTCCGAGTTCCCAGATGTGTTCCGTTCGCTACAGAGTGTCCCCTCTGGTAGGTCGGATCCATTTATGATTGAACTGGAACCAGGGACAGCACCACTGTCCTAGAGTCAGTTTCTGTTGGCTCCGGCTGAGATGGCAGAGCCGAAGTTGACCACGTCCGAGAGAGGACCATGGTCACAGTACAAGTCAGAGTTTGACCTAAGGTTGAAAATGATCAAGTCCAAAAAAAAAAGGACGAGGATCAGCCCACGACCTATTCGGAGATGGACCTATGGTCGGGGTGAAACGGTCGAGTCCCTGAGTGGACCAGGACCAGAGTACGATCGAGTCCAAGGAAGGACCAGGATCGAATTATGACAAAGTCCAGTGAAGGATAGAAGTCAAGTCTGAGGTGTTTTTAGTCTGTAGGGACTAAGATCACAATGTGGCCAAGCCTGAAAAGGTTGTGGCCGGTTAAGGGGATGATCCAGTACGTTGTGGCTGAGGTCATGAGCCTTATTGTCCATGAAGGACAAAAGAACCATAATAATCTGTTAGGACTCGTTGTAGGACGAGCAGCCTAAAGATTAGAACAAGTTCGTGAGGACTTGACTGGTACATCGAGTGGTGTGGGGATTGGCCAAATCTACTAAGGCTCGAGTATGCAGCATGTTCCTAGGGACTGATTATGATCTAGTCTTGGACTATGATCAGAGAAAGAATAAAATCTGAAGAAGATGCTATTCAAAGGAAAGACATAGACTTGTTGAATACTAGGACCGCAACCTGGAGATTTCGGCCAGTGACACAAGGAATGTCTTTGGATGGATTTTCAAGTATCACTTGAATGGGTGCTTGATGGACCCTCGACTGTGGTCAAAGTAGACAAGTAAGGGTGCCATCAGCGAAACCAGAAAGGACCACTTGATAGGATTTTTGTGGTTAAATCCTTATCAAGTGGGGGAGACTTGTACAACGATGGTCAAAGGAAAATTGATCAACGAAGTGGTGATTCGGTGGTTTTAATCATGCTTGTTCTATTCTCTGATCAAGACTAGAATAAGTTTGTTTGGAATATTTTGTCTTGGGACAAGGTATAATCATCACCGGATTCGAGGACGAATCCATTACAAGTGGGGGAGACTTGTCACGTCCCCAATCCTGGAAAGGATTGTCGGGACGGCCATGGTTCGAGGAAACGTACAAGCCAGTCTTAGGACATCAAGGCAAGCATTCCATGGTCGAGAAAGAAGGTTAAGGACATAAGGAAACTTATACTTAACCTTATATAAGTTAAGAGACAGCTAGGACGAGTAAGACGGTAACTGGACGAAGTGGACGAGTAGCTCGGCCAGCTCAATGAAGCAAGTTTTAGTTCACTCCAGCTCAGTCCCTACTAAGTCAGCTCCACTAGCTGGACTACTAGCTCACCTAGCTGAGGCAGCTGAGATTCAGCTCACCTCAGCTAGACGGAGTGTTCAGCCTTTAGGCCGATGGTCCGGGTCCGGGTCAGTGGCGGGCTGTGAGGTCCGGCCATGAGGCCATGGGCTGTTGGGTCTTTGGGCAAGGCCGTGGGCTAAGTCCAGGAGGCTTGGGGCGTGGGTTGGGCTTATGACCGACCCCAAACCCAATCAGAAAGGGCGAAGGGATGCAAGTGGCCGAAAGGGGACAACCCTTGGCCGATGGTGCCCATTCGCTAGCAAGTCGTGCCTGTTCGTGGGGCAAGACTTACCCCCTCGTTTTCTATAAATATGGGGCTCTCTGGTCGATTTCATTATCCAATTCCAGAGTAAAATACTCATGGAAAAACGTAGAGAGAGAGAGAGAGAGAGTTCTGGCCAAGAGATCGGCGGAAAAGGCCGGTCGTGGTGGTTTTGTATTCCGGCAAGGAGAACGGTTTAGGAGAGAGGAGGCCGTGTGTTATGAATACCCAAGGCGTAGAGAAGGGTCTGGAGAAGGACTCGAAAGCCATGGTTCAGTCTGATAGGGTCAGTGAGGTAACCACCAACTCATCGGCTAAGACAATCGGACAGTCTGAACCGGTCTAGCCATGGGCGTTTGGATTGTGTCCTATTCTTCTTATTCTTTTCATCCAATTCTTCTTCTACTCCTTCTGTACATTAGCGTGGCCTCGTTGATGTGTTGGGATTGGTTATAACCGTGGTTCTGGTTGAGTAATGAAGTCGCGGTCCATAACCGTCGAGTTAGGCGCGCACATGGTCTAAACCGGCCTCAGGTGATCCGATTGGATAGGGGCGGTTCTGTTCTGTTCTGTTCTGAACGGTTTGCAACCCTTCCCTGAACAGTCACAATGGTTCATGACTTGTGTAGGTTAAGGCGTCGTGTCCTTTGACCATAGGCCGGACACACGCACGGACCAGACAGTCCTACGGACGGTTAGGTCGAACGGTTGGAGCATCTGAATGGGTGCGAGATGCCAAGGGTCATGAGTTGCCAAGAGGCCCGAGTGTCCAAAGGGTACTAGTTCCCAAAGGGTGTGAGTTCCAAACGGTGCCATTGGTTCAAGGCTTAGGCCGAACCAAGTGGACAGTCCGCGGCTGCATAGTCGAACGGACGGACGGTTAGTTTAACCGGAGTGTTGTGGTCGCAAGGTCTGATTGGTTGCAAGGCAATCCGGTTTGGTCTTGGGCCTTACTCTCTGGTATGGATCCAGCTTTGGGTCGGATCAGGTAAGAAGGTCCGTGAGCCTTGGGCCAGACTTATAACTGGTCGATCGCACCTAGATCTTAACCAGACGGTTAGACGGGACTATGGACGATCCGGTATGGTTGGATGGCTTTAGCCGCAAAGGCTAAGTGGGATATCTTACAATAAACCTTGGGTTGGTGAGTAGGATAGGCGCCATATGCATTATGTAGGGCGTAGACCCACATGATGGCAATGGAAGGCCGGTTATATTCAGTACCTGCTAAGTAGAAGATGGCTTATCAAGTCTGGTGGTCGGATCATGTTTCATGACGATGGTTCAATGGCCGAGCACTAGTATGGATAGTCACGTTGCTGGAGTAAGAGTATTGATGTGATGCTTCTAGATATCAACCTTGGTGTTGATAGCTTCGAGATTGGCTAAGAGTCATGACGAAAGTGTATGGCTAGTACTATGTGTCGTAGACCATAGATACTGAGCCTAAGTGTGATTGTTCAAGGAAGGCCGTGTAAGATCTGATCATGGTTGAGTATGGACGACCTGACCTCTGAATGATGGTTCAAGGTGTCGGAACTAATCTGATTAAGGAATGCATCGTTTGGTATGAACAAATCATATATGTTGTTTGGGTTAAGTCCCAAAGCCGGTCTGGCCAGATGATGACTCATCAGTTCCAAGTCATGTGAAGGATGGTTGGTTGATTGACTTAGGATCTAATGAGAGATTTGTCAGTCCAGATATGGATTGGGTACTATTGCCTATATGGCAAGGGGATGTTTGAGTGTGCAGGAGCCGAGAAAGGCCAGATGCAAACCTTATCCTTTCAAAGACTTCTCAAAGGTTACTTATGTGTGTGTGGGATGGTTGGTTGAATGACTAAGTACCTAGGGGAGTTGTTTGATGCAGGGATCAAGATAAGGACCTTAAGTAAGATCATTGAGTGATCGTGGTCCAGCTGTCAAGCAAGAGCAATTCGAGTCAATGGAGGACCGATGAGCTAATAAGCTCCGTAGATGTGGCAAAGTTCGAGTCAATGGAGGACCGATGAGCTAATAAGCTCCGTAGATGTGGCAGGTGGGCGGTTCCTCCCGAAAAGGTGCAAAGGGGCAGTTTTGTGCCCTTTCTCTTTAACTGCTTGGTCGATTTCTCCAGGGAAGTTGGGGCTGGCTTTCTCTATAAATAGAGAGTCCCTGGCACAGAAAATGGCACGAAATTTCTTAGGCAAAGCTCTGCCAAACTCATAACAGAAAGAAAGAAAGAGAGAGACCGGCGGTTAGAGAAGAGAACCGTGTGTGGTGGTGTTGGCTTGCCGGCGTGTTCTGAGCGTGGGGAAGGCAGGCGTGAAGATGGATACCAGACAAAAGAGAAGGAGGAAGGACTGCCTGCAGAGGAGAGAACGTCTAAGGTTAGTGGTGTAGACTGCAAGGAACGGCCCGGGCCTGCGGATGATCCGTGCGGCCTGCGGCGGCCGGTTCTCTTGGCAGATGCATCCATTCTCTTTACTTCTTCTGGATCGCCTGTTCTATAGTGTGTTGTGATGTTATGGCTTGATTCAGACAGGGAACACTGGACCAAGCCCATGGCCGGTCCAGGGATAAAGTCCTAGGCCTGGACAGCCACAGACGTCATGTGTGTGCTGACAGGACACAACCGGACACACACGCACAGCTTGAATCTCCTGTGTGTGCTGATGGACACACACGGACGTCTGTGTGTGTGCTGACGGACACCCACAAACGTTCTGTGTGTACTGAACAGAGGGCCAGCGTGCTGAGTCCAAGGACCAACGTGCTGATATGTGTACTGATGGACAGCCACAGACGTCTGTCTGTGCTGACAGACACACCGTACAGCCACAGACGTCCTATGTATGGCACGGACACACACGAACGTCGTGGTGCTGACCGACACCCACGAACGTCCTGTGTGTGCTGACAGACACACACGGACACACACGGATGTCCTGTGTGTGCTGACAGACAGCCACAAACAGCCCCGGACGTCCTGTGTGTGCTGGCGGACACCCACGGACGTCCTGTGTGTACTGAACAGACAGCCCACGAGGGCCAAAATCACCCGAACAGTCAACAGGAAGGGTCAGCATGCGGAGTCAAAGGACCAACGTGCTGATATGTGTACTGATGGACAGCCACAGACGTCATGTGTGTGCTGATGGACACACACGGACACACACGCACAGCCACTAACGTCCTGTGTGTGCTGACGGACACACACGGACGTCCTTTGTCTGCTGACGGACACCCACAAACGTCCTGTCTGTACTGAACAGACAGCGCACGTGGGCCAAAATCACCCAAACAGTCCACGGGAAGGGCCAGCGTGCTGAGTCCAAGGACCAGCGTGCTGATATGTGTACTGATGGACTGCCACGGACGTCTTGTGTGTGCTGACGGACACACACGGACCGCCACGGACGTCCTGTGTGTGATGGCGGACACCCACAGACGTCCTGTGTGTACTGAACAGATAGCCGACGTGGGCCAAAATCACCCAAACAGTCCACGGGAAGGGCCAGCGTGCAGAGTTCAAGGACCAACATGCTGATATGTGTACTGATGTACAGCCACAGACGTCCTGTGTGTGCTGACGGACACACACGGACAGCCACAGACGTCCTTTGTATGCTTACGGACACACACGGACGTTCTGTGTGTGCTGACCGACACCCGCGAACGTCCTGTGTGTGCTGACAGACACGCGGACAGCCACAAACAGCCCCGGACGTCCTGTGTGTGCTGGCGGACGCCCATGGACGTCCTGTGTGTACTGAACAGACAGCCCACTTGGGACAAAATCACCCAAACAGTCCACGGGAAGGGCCAGCATGCAGAGTCCAACGACCAACGTGCTGATATGTGTACTGAAGGACAGCCACGGACGTCCTGTGTGTGCTGACGGACACAGACGGACACACACGGACAGCCACAGACGTCCTGTGTGTGCTGGCGGACACCCATAGACGTCCTGTGTGTACTGAACAGACAGCCCACGAGGGCCAAAATCACCCGAACAGTCCACAAGAAGGGTCAGCGTGCGGAGTCCAAGGACCAACGTGGTGATATGTGTACTGATGGACAGCCATGGATGTCATGTGTGTGCTGACGGACACACACGGACACACGGACATACACGTACAGCCACGAACGTCCAATGTGTGCTGACGGACACACACGGATAGCCACGGACGTCCTGTGTGTGCTGACGAACACCCACAGACGTCCTGTGTGTACTGAACACACAGCCCAAGTGGGCCAAAATCAACCAAACAGTCCACAGGAAGGGCCAGCGTGCTGAGTCCAAGGACCAGCGTGCTGAGATGTGTACTGATGGGTAGCCACGGACTTCCTGTGTGTGCTGACGGACACACACGGACGTCCTGTGTGTGCTGACAGAGACACACACAGACGTCATGTGTGTGCTGACTGAGACACACACGACATCCTGTGTGTGCTGACGGAGAGCCACGGACAGCCACGAACGTCCTGTGTGTGCTGGCGGACACCCACAGACACACACGGACAGCCACATACATCATGTGTGTGCTAACGGACAGCCATGGACAGCCATGGACGTCCTGTTTGTGCTAGCGGACACCCACAGACGTCCTGTGTGTACTGAAAAGACAGCCCACGTGGGCCAAAATCACCCAAACAGTCCACGGGAAGGGCCAGCGTGCTGAGTCCGAGGACCAACGTGCTGATATGTGTACTGATGGACAGCCACGGACGTCATGTGTGTGCTGACGGCCACAGACGGACACACACGGACACACGGACAGCCACAGATGTCCTGTGTGTACTGGTGGACACCCACGGACGTCCTGTGTGTACTGACCAGACAGCCCACGGGGGCCAAAATCACGAACATTCCACGGGAAGGGTCAGCATGCTGAGTCCAAGGACCAACGTGCTGATATGTGTATTGATGGACAGCCACGGACGTCCGGTGTGTGCTGATGGACACACACACGTGCTGATATGTGTATTGATGGACAGCCATGGACGTCCGGTGTGTGCTGATGGACACACCCGACACGCCGGGACGTCCTATGTGTGCTGAATCCAAGGACTAATGTGCTGATATGTGTACTGAGGGACAGCCACAGATGTCCTGTGTGTGCTGACGGACACAGACGGACACACACGAACACACGGACAGCCACAGACGTCCTGTGTGTGCTGACGGACACAGACGAAACAACACACGAAACACACGGGACAGCCCCTGACGTCCTGTGTGTGCTGGTGGACACCCATGGACGTCCTGTGTGTACTGAACAGACAGCCCACTTGGGACAAAATCACCCAAACAGTCCACGGGAAGGGCCAGCTAGCAGAGTCCAACGACCAACGTGCTGATATGTGTACTGAAGGACAGCCACGAACGTCCTGTGTGTGCTGACGGACACAGACGGACACAGACAGACACACAAGGAAAGCCACGGACGTCCTGTGTGTGCTGGCGGACACCCACAGACGTCCTGTGTGTACTGAACAGACAGCCCACGAGGGCCAAATTCACCCAAACAGTCCACAAGAAGGGTCAGCGTGCGGAGTCCAAGGACCAACGTGGTGATATGTGATAGACCCTTAGATCGGAACACTCAGCCGGTACGGTATTTGATAGGATCTCCGGATGGAGAAGTGATGGATCGAGGGATCTCACGAAGGATGCGGAAGGCCTTCGATATTTCCAAGTCTGAACAACGCCTGATGTGACTCACAGGTCCGTTGTGGAGACTGACTTGACTAGATCGCCGGATGTGACTCACCGGTCCGATTAGACAAGGTGTTTGCTCGGATGCTAACCACACCTAAGTAAACTAAGAACAAGTTCTTTGCAATGAACAAAGAGAGAAAACTTAAGAAGTTTTGAAGGGAAAAATCGATAATCTTTATTCAGAAATGATGGAGTACTTATACAAGTTTTAGTCAAAATGAAATAAATCATTTTGTGTGAAAATAAGACATAGAAAATATAACAAAGACCAGATCTGGTCAATACACAGAAAATTATGTTGACTGGCCAAAGTGAACCCTTTGCCTACTCTTGTCCAGATTCGATGAATCTGGATGCATGTCCCGCGGTAAGGAGCAGTACATGGTCCGGACGGTCTGCATGATCGGATGAAGGAAACTCATGAACTGATGTGTTCCAAATGTGTCCAATATCTTCAGAGAGCTTAAGTATCCTTCCCCTTGAGAAGCTCAGATGATCAAACTGAAGAATCGGATCAAACTGGTAAGTCGGATTTTCAGAACGTTCGGCGGTACGTTCGGCAGTGCCCGCGGTAAGAGCCAGTCGGGTCAGAAATGAGAAGCTGCGGTCTGATTCGAAATCGGTGCGTTCGGATGAGAGTTTGGCTTGATCGATCTTCCTAACTTGACGAGTTGGTCGGGGTAGCCGAGCTTCAGTACGGTCAGATCGATCGTCTGGACGTGGATCCAAACGAAGCTCCATTCCGGACGTACGCGGGTCGATCCGGTACACGGCCCGGTCAGTGCGTTGGTACGGTCGTCCGGATGAACCTCTGTTGAATATCTCGGACTGTTCTGATCTTCATGTTGGACTTGTCCAACGAACTGCTCCATGATCTGAGGTGCATCATTCCCTCCTCCTTTAAGAGGATTTGTCCACAAATCCGGAACATCTACAAGAAAAGGAGATAAATCAGAAACGTTGAAGCTTGAAGAGATATCATAATTACCTTTCAGATCCAATTGATACGCATTGTCACTGATTTTTCTGATGATCTGAAATGGTCCGTCCACACGGGGCATGAGCTTAGATTTTCTTTCTTCCGGAAAACGTTCCTTCCTCAAGTGAACCCAAACCAAATCTCCTTCTTCAAAAACGACCTCCTTACGTTTCTTGTTGGCTTGTCGAGTGTACCTTTCTGTTCTGGCCATGATGTTAGCTCGGACCCGTTCATGCATCTTCTTTATTGTGTCCGCCTTCTTCTTGCCATCTGTGCTAACACGTTCACTCAAAGGAAGAGGTAAAAGATCAAGTGGAGAAAGAGGATTAAACCCATACACAACCTCAAAAGGTGAAAACTGAGTAGCTGAATGCATAGAATGGTTATAAGCAAATTCCACATGCGGCAAACATTCTTCCCAAGTTTTCAAGTTTTTCTTTATCAAAGACCTAAGCAAGGCAGATAGTGAACGGTTCACAACCTCAGTTTGTCCATCAGTTTGAGGATGACAAGTAGTAGAGAACATCAATTTAGTGCCTAATTTAGACCACAAAGTTTTCCAAAAGTAGCTAAGGAACTTAGCATCTCTATCTGAAACGATAGTCTTAGGCATTCCATGCAACCTAACCACTTCTCTAAAGAACAGTTCAGCAATGTGAGTAGCATCATCAGTCTTATGGCATGCAATGAAATGAGACATCTTTGAAAATCTATCAACCACAACAAAGATGGAATCCTTACCTGACTTGGATCGCGGCAATCCAAGTACAAAGTCCATAGAAATGTCTACCCATGGATGAGAAGGGATGGGTAGAGCTGTATACAAACCTTGGTTCAAGACTTTGGATTTAGACTTTTTGCACACAACACATCGACTGCAAATCCTCTCAACATCTTTCATGAGACCCGGCCAATAGAAATGATCGAACACAACCTTGTAGGTTTTCTTCACACCAAAGTGTCCCATCAAGCCACCTCCGTGTGCTTCCCTGACAAACAACTCCCTCAAAGAACATTGGGGAACACACAAGCGGTTATCATAAAACAAGAAACCAGCAACCTGATAATACTTCCCATAAGCAGTTTTGGAACTCTTTTTGAAAACCTCTTTGAAATCCGGATCAGATGCATAAATCTCTTTGATAAATTCAAATCCAAGAAGTTTGGTCTCAAGAGCTGAAAGGAGAACATACCTGCGTGACAAGGCATCGGCCACAACATTTTCCTTACCTTGTTTATACTTGATCACGTATGGAAATGTCTCAATGAATTCAACCCAACGAGCATGGCGCTTGTTAAGCTTCTGTTGTCCCTTCAAATGTTTCAGGGACTGATGGTCGGTATGAATGACGAATTCCTTGGGCCAAAGGTAGTGCTGCCAAGTTTGAAGTGCTCTCACCAAAGCATAAAGCTCCTGGTCGTAGGTTGGGTAATTCAAGGTAGCTCCTCCAAGTTTTTCACTAAAGTATGCGATGGGTTTCCTATCCTGCATAAGAACAGCACCAATACCCACTCCGGAAGCATCACACTCAATCTCAAAAGTTTTAGAAAAATCGGGTAAAGCAAGAAGAGGGGCTTGAGTTAACTTCTCTTTTAGGATTTGGAAAGCTTCCTGCTGAGGTTGTTCCCACTTGAAACCCACATTCTTCTTGATAACCTCAGTGAGAGGAGCGGCTATAGAACTGAAGTCTTGGACGAACCGTCGATAGAAACCAGCAAGGCCATGGAAGCTTCGAACCTCACTTACGGACTTAGGAATGGGCCAGTCGCGGATGGCTTTGACCTTTTCTTCATCAACCTTCAGGCCATCTTTTCCTACAACAAAACCTAGGAAAACAACTTGATCTGTACCAAAAGAACACTTTCCAAGGTTAGCAAACAAACGTTCGTCCCTAAGGACTTCAAGAACGGCTCTCAAATGCCTTTGATGTTCCTCATGGTTTTTGCTATAAACAAGAATATCATCAAAATACACAACAACGAAATGACCAATAAAGGATCTCAACACATGGTTCATCAGACGCATGAAAGTACTAGGTGCATTAGTCAAACCAAAAGGCATAACTAACCATTCATACAATCCTAGTTTTGTTTTAAAGGCCGTTTTCCATTCATCTCCCTCTTTCATTCTAATCTGGTGGTATCCACTTTTCAAGTCTATCTTAGAAAAGACACAAGCACCATGAAGTTCATCAAGCATGTCATCAAGACGAGGGATGGGATGGCGATACTTTACCGTGATGTTGTTTATGGCCCGACAGTCCACACACATCCTCCACGACCCATCTTTCTTTGGCACGAGTAGGACAGGTACAGCACATGGGCTGAGGCTTTCTCGGATGTATCCTTTGTCAAGAAGATCATCAATCTGCTTTTGGAGTTCCTTGGTCTCGACGGGGTTAGTGCGGTACGCTGGTCGGTTTGGCAAGGACGCGCCTGGAACGAGATCGATCTGATGTTCAATGCCACGGATTGGAGGCAATCCTTTTGGATTTTCTTCAGGAAATACATCAGAAAACTCCTGCAATAATCCTTTCAAATCACTCGGAATGTCCGGTGCAAGGTGAGAAGAAGATGAGGCCATAAGAGATTCCTTATAAACAAGCAAAAGGAATGGCTTTTTGGTGGCAAGGGTTTTTCTTACCTGACCTTGTTTGATGTAGAAGTTGGAATTTCTTGCTGATGCCTCAGGTTTGGAGTCTTGTTCTCGTCCCTTCTTAAGTTGGATTTGATCTTGGTGAACTTCTAAGGGAGAAAGGGGAACCAAGGTGATTTTCTTTCCATTGTGTTCAAAGGAGTGGCGGTTTGTGTAGCCATCATGGACGGCCTTCTTGTCGAACTGCCAAGGTCGACCCAAAAGAATGTGACAAGCGTCCATGGGAAGGACGTTACACACGACCTCATCCTCGTACCGTCCGATAGTGATCGGAACAGTCACCTGTTCCTTGACGTATTGCTCTCCGTCCTCATTCAACCATTCCAACCTGAAAGGTTTGGCAAGTGGACGAGTAACAAGTCCAAGTTTCTTCACCAAGGTATCACTAGCCACGTTGGTACAGCTGCCACCATCTATAATCAAAGAGCAAACTTTAGAAGAAACAAAACATCTAGAGTGAAAGAGATTCTCCCTTTGTTCCTTCTCGTCGGTTTTAGGCTGAACACTTAAGGATCGTCTAGTGACAAGAAGAGGACCAGTAGCTGGAAAGCTGAGATTGTCCTCGTCGTAGACCGGTCCTGTTTCTTTAACAAACGAGGAACAGAACTCATCAATTACTTCCTCAATTTCGTCCTCTAAGATCGGTTCCTCCAAGAGCTTTCTTGTAACAAGAAGTGGTCCACTGGCTGGGTAATCAAAGGGCTCTTCTTCCTCATCAAAAATGGGACCAAGGTCCTCTTTTTCCTCTTTGTCCTCCTCGGATTCTACATCACCATTTTCCAAAAGAACCATCACCCGCTGGTTTGGACATTTGTTGGCATAGTGTCCGAGGCCCTGACACTTGAAACACCTTATGTCTCTTGTTCTGCTGGGGTTTTCCACTGCTTTTCCTTTATCCACACGAGTAGGAACATCAGTTTTCAAAGCAGTATTTGTTGTGGCAGGATACTTACCTTTGTCTTGGTAGCTAGGCTTAGATGGAAAAGGTGATTTTGAAGGGAAGGTGGATTTGGAGAGTCCTTTCCTTTTGACTTGCTGCTCAATCAGGATAGCCTTGTGTAGCATCTGTTCCAAGTCACTATAATCCTGAAGTTCCATGCGGTCTTGGATGTCCCGGTTGAGTCCAGTGAGGAATCTAGCCATGGTTGCGTCTACAGGTTCATCCACATCAGCCTTAAGCATCAAAGTCTCCATTTCCTGATGGTAGTCCTCAACCGACTTTGTTCCCTGAAGTAGCCTCCTGAGTTTGTGGTGTAGGTCGCGTTGGTAATGGTCCGGTACGAAGCGTTTCCGCATAAGCGTAATAAGCCCCAACCAAGTCTCCACTGGTGCTTCACCTGTTCTCCTCCTGTGAGTCACAACTCGGTCATACCAGTTAATAGCATAGCCAGAAAATTCAGAAGCTGCTAACCTAACCTTCCTAATATCAGACAAGTTTTGACAATCAAAAACCAGTTCAATTTTCCTTTCCCATTCTAAAAAGACATCAGGATCATTCTTTCCTTCAAAGCTTGGAATTTTCAATTTCAAAGCACCCAACCCATTTTCATTTCGTTCAGCTCTAGCAAAAGGATTGACTTCACCTGGGTTTCGGTTTCTATGTCCTCTCCTGGGTCGGTTGATGGATTGATCATCGTTGGTATCTTCGTCAAAGATTTCTAGATCGGATTGGCTGTTCCGTCTAGGTTGAGCTCGTCTGGTTCCGGTTCTAGATCTGGTTTGTTGGCTCTCCTGAATCTCATCTAACCTTTGATGGATCTGCTCAAGTCCTGCATTCATAAGGTTAGTAAAAGTATCGTTTAAAGCCCTCATTTGGAGGTTTGAGAGTCCGGCTACAGAATTTCCGGGACGGTTCCGTTCTTCCTCACTGCTCATGGTTCTTCCTGAAATTCTCAACAATAAACGTTAGGGTAACAAATACCTCACACTCTCAAGTGTTTGTTTCCTCTCCCACTCACGTGTTTCTCTCAAAGATTTGAAGTGGTTCACACAAGATTTTGGTTTGTTCTCAAAGTTCAGAGAAAGACAAGTCCAAAGATACTCAGTGGGTCAGATCCAATCAAACAAGGGTCACAAGAGAAGGTAGATAAGAGATTACAAGGGGAACCCGCCTTAACCAACTCAAAGGCCGGATTACTCTTCAGCCAGCAGGCTTTCTCTTCCACCACCACCACAATCTTTTTTTTTTTTTTTTTTATACTGTTTCTTTTCTTTTTTTTTTTTATATGGTGGTAATGAGTGGCCCGGGTTCAAGATAGATAGAAGAAGAACTTTTTAGATGAAGAAGATGGTAGATGAGAAGATGGAATGAGAAGATGATACCGGTTGAGTGGCTCTGATACCACTTTGATAGACCCTTAGATCGGAACACTCAGCCGGTACGGTATTTGATAGGATCTCCGGATGGAGAAGTGATGGATCGAGGGATCTCACGAAGGATGCGGAAGGCCTTCGATATTTCCAAGTCTGAACAACGCCTGATGTGACTCACAGGTCCGTTGTGGAGACTGACTTGACTAGATCGCCGGATGTGACTCACCGGTCCGATTAGACAAGGTGTTTGCTCGGATGCTAACCACACCTAAGTAAACTAAGAACAAGTTCTTTGCAATGAACAAAGAGAGAAAACTTAAGAAGTTTTGAAGGGAAAAATCGATAATCTTTATTCAGAAATGATGGAGTACTTATACAAGTTTTAGTCAAAATGAAATAAATCATTTTGTGTGAAAATAAGACATAGAAAATATAACAAAGACCAGATCTGGTCAATACACAGAAAATTATGTTGACTGGCCAAAGTGAACCCTTTGCCTACTCTTGTCCAGATTCGATGAATCTGGATGCATGTCCCGCGGTAAGGAGCAGTACATGGTCCGGACGGTCTGCATGATCGGATGAAGGAAACTCATGAACTGATGTGTTCCAAATGTGTCCAATATCTTCAGAGAGCTTAAGTATCCTTCCCCTTGAGAAGCTCAGATGATCAAACTGAAGAATCGGATCAAACTGGTAAGTCGGATTTTCAGAACGTTCGGCGGTACGTTCGGCAGTGCCCGCGGTAAGAGCCAGTCGGGTCAGAAATGAGAAGCTGCGGTCTGATTCGAAATCGGTGCGTTCGGATGAGAGTTTGGCTTGATCGATCTTCCTAACTTGACGAGTTGGTCGGGGTAGCCGAGCTTCAGTACGGTCAGATCGATCGTCTGGACGTGGATCCAAACGAAGCTCCATTCCGGACGTACGCGGGTCGATCCGGTACACGGCCCGGTCAGTGCGTTTGGTACGGTCGTCCGGATGAACCTCTGTTGAATATCTCGGACTGTTCTGATCTTCATGTTGGACTTGTCCAACGAACTGCTCCATGATCTGAGGTGCATCAATATGTGTACTGATGGACAGCCACGGATGTCATGTGTGTGCTGACGGACACACTCGGACACACACGGACATACACGTACAGCCACGAACGTCCTATGTGTGCTGACGGACACACATGGATAGCCACGGACGTCCTGTGTGTGCTGACGAACACCCACAGACGTCCTGTGTGTACTGAACAGACAGCCCAAGTGGGCCAAAATCAACCAAACAGTCCACAGGAAGGGCCAGCGTGCTGAGTCCAAGGACCAGCGTGCTGATATGTGTACTGATGGATAGCCATGGACTTCCAATGTGTGCTGACGGACACACACGGATAGCCACGGACGTCCTGTGTGTGCTGACGAACACCCACAGACGTCCTGTGTGTACTGAACACACAGCCCAAGTGGGCCAAAATCAACCAAACAGTCCACAGGAAGGGCCAGCGTGCTGGTATGTGTACTGATGGATAGCCACGGACTTCTTGTGTGTGCTGACGGACACACACGGACGTCCTGTGTGTGCTGACAGACACACACAGACGTCATGTGTGTGCTGACGGAGACACACGGACATCCTGTGTGTGCTGACGGACAGCCACGAACGTCCTGTGTGTGCTGGAGGACACCCACAGACACACACGGACAGCCACATACATCATGTGTTTGCTAACGGACAGCCATGGACAGCCATGGACGTCCTGTTTGTGCTAGCGGACACCTACAGACGTCCTGTGTGTACTGAAAAGACAGCCCACGTGGGCCAAAATCACCCAAACAGTCCACGGGAAGGGCCAGCGTGCTGAGTCCGAGGACCAACGTACTGATATGTGTACTGATGGACAGCCACGGACGTCATGTGTGTGCTGACGGCCACAGACGGACACACACGGACACAACGGACAGCCACAGATGTCCTGTGTGTACTGGTGGACACCCACGGACGTCCTGTGTGTACTGACCAGACAGCCGACGGGGGCCAAAATCACCCGAACATTCCACGGGAAGGGTCAGCGTGCTGAGTCCAAGGACCAACGTGCTGATATGTGTATTGATGGACAGCCACGGACGTCCGGTGTGTGCTGATGGACACACACGAACAGCCCGGGACATCTTGTGTGCTGACGGACACAAACGGACGTCCTATGTGTGCTGACGGACACCGACGGACGTCCTGTCTGTACTGACCAGACAGCCCACGTGGGCCAAAATCACCCAAACAGTCCACGGGATAGGGTCAGCGTGCTGAGTCCAAGGACCAATGTGCTGATATGTGTACTGAGGGACAGCCACGGATGTCCTGTGTGTGCTGACGGACACAGACGGACACACACGAACACACGGACAGCCACAGACGTCCTGTGTGTGCTGACAGACACAGACGAACACACGGGTAGCCACTGACGTCCTGTGTGTGCTGGTGGACACCCATGGACGTCCTGTGTGTACTGAACAGACAGCCCACTTAAGATAAAATCACCCAAACAGTCCACGGGAAGGGCCAGCTAGCAGAGTCCAACGACCAACGTGCTGATATGTGTACTGAAGGACAGCCACAGACGTCCTGTGTGTGCTGACGGACACAGACGGAAACACACGGAAAGCCACGGACATCCTGTGTGTGCTGGCGGACACCCACAGACGCCCTGTGTGTACTGAACAGACAGCCCACGAGGGCCAAAATCACCCAAATAGTCCACAAGAAGGGTCAGCGTGCGGAGTCCAAGGACCAACGTGGTGATATGTATACTGATGGACAGCCACGGATGCCATGTGTGTGCTGACGGACACACACGGACACACACGGACATACACGTCAGCCACGAACGTCCTATGTGTGCTGACGGACACACACGGATAGCCACAGACGTCATGTGTGTGCTGACGAACACCCACAGACGTCCTGTGTGTACTGAACAGACAGCCCAAGTGGGCCAAAATCAACCAAACAGTCCACAGGAAGGGCCAGCGTGCTGAGTCCAAGGACCAGCGTGCTGATATGTGTACTGATGGATAGCCACGGACTTCTTGTGTGTGCTGACGGACACACACGGACGTCCTGTGTGTGTTGACAGAGACACACAGACGTCATGTGTGTGCTGACGGAGACACACGGACGTCCTGTGTGTGCTGACGGACAGCCACGAACGTCCTGTGTGTGCTGGCGGACACCCACAGATACACGCGGACACACACGGACAGCCACATACATCATGTGTGTGCTAACGGACAGCCACGGACAGCCACAGACGTCCTGTTTGTGCTAGCGGACACCCACAGACGTCCTGTGTGTACTGAAAAGACAGCCCACGTGGGCCAAAATCACCCAAACAGTCCACGAGAAGGGCCAGTGTGCTGAGTCCGAGGACCAACGTGCTGATATGTGTACTGATGGACAGCCACAGACGTCATGTGTGTGCTGACGGCCACAGACGGACACACACGGACACACACGGACAGCCACAGATGTCCTGTGTGTGCTGGTGGACACCCACGGACGTCCTGTGTGTACTGACCAGACAGCCCACGGGGGCCAAAATCACCCGAACAGTCCACGGGAAGGGTCAGCGTGCTGAGTCCAAGGACCAACGTGCTGATATGTGTATTGATGGACAGCCACGGACGTCCGGTGTGTGCTGATGGACACACACGAACAGCCCAGGACATCTGGTGTGCTGACGGACACACACGGACGTCCTATGTGTGCTGACGGACACCGACGGACGTCCTGTGTGTACTGACCAGACAGCCCACGTGGGCCAAAATCACCCAAACAGTCCACGGGATAGGGTCAGCGTGCTGAGTCCAAGGACCAATGTGCTGATATGTGTACTGAGGGACAGCCACGGATGTCCTGTGTGTGCTGACGGACACACACGGACACACACGAACACACGGACAGCCACAGACGTCCTGTGTGTGCTGACAGACACAGACGAACACACGGGTAGCCACTAACGTCCTGTGTGTGCTGGTGGACACCCATGGACGTCCTGTGTGTACTGAACATACAGCCCACTTAAGATAAAATCACCCAAACAGTCCACGGGAAGGGCCAGCTAGCAGAGTCCAACGACCAACGTGCTGATATGTGTACTGAAGGACAGCCACAAACGTCCTGTGTGTGCTGACGGACACAGACGGACACACACGGAAAGCCACGGACATCCTGTGTGTGCTGGCGGACACCCACAGACGCCCTGTGTGTACTGAACAGACAGCCCACGAGGGCCAAAATCACCCAAACAGTCCACAAGAAGGGTCAGCGTGCGGAGTCCAAGGACCAACGTGGTGATATGTGTACTGATGGACAGCCACGGATGCCATGTGTGTGCTGACGGACACACACGGACACACACGGACATACACGTCAGCCACGAACGTCCTATGTGTGCTGACGGACACACACGGATAGCCACAGACGTCCTGTGTGTGCTGACGAATACCCACAGACGTCCTGTGTGTACTGAACAGACAGCCCAAGTGGGCCAAAATCAACCAAACAGTCCACAGGAAGGGCCAGCGTGCTGAGTCCAAGGACCAGCGTGCTGATATGTGTACTGATGGATAGCCACGGACTTCCTGTGTGTGCTGACGGACACACACGGACGTCCTGTGTGTGTTGACAGAGACACACAGACGTCATGTGTGTGCTGACGGAGACACACGGACGTCCTGTGTGTGCTGACGGACAGCCACGAACGTCCTGTGTGTGCTGGCGGACACCCACAGATACACGCGGACACACACGGACAGCCACATACATCATGTGTGTGCTAACGGACAGCCACGGACAGCCACAGACGTCCTGTTTGTGCTAGCGGACACCCACAGACGTCCTGTGTGTACTGAAAAGACAGCCCACGTGGGCCAAAATCACCCAAACAGTCCACGAGAAGGGCCAGTGTGCTGAGTCCGAGGACCAACGTGCTGATATGTGTACTGATGGACAGCCACAGACGTCATGTGTGTGCTGACGGCCACAGACGGACACACACGGACACACACGAACAGCCACAGATGTCCTGTGTGTGCTGGTGGACACCCACGGACGTCCTGTGTGTACTGACCAGACAGCCCACAGGGGCCAAAATCACCCGAACAGTCCACGGGAAGGGTCAGCGTGCTGAGTCCAAGGACCAACGTGCTGATATGTGTATTGATGGACAGCCACGGACGTCCGGTGTGTGCTGATGGACACACACGAACAGCCCGGGACATCTTGTGTGCTGACGGACACAGACGGACGTCCTATGTGTGCTGACGGACACCCACGGACGTCCTGTGTGTACTGACCATACAGCCCACGTGGGCCAAAATCACCCGAACAGTCCACGGGATAGGGTCAGCGTGCTGAGTCCAAGGACCAATGTGCTGATATGTGTACTGAGGGACAGCCACGGATGTCCTGTGTGTGCTGACGGACACAGACGGACACACACGAACACACGGACAGCCACGGACGTCCTGTGTGTGCTGACAGACACAGACGAACACACACGAACACACGGACAGCCACTGACGTCCTGAGTGTGCTGGTGGACACCCACGGACGTCCTGTGTGTACTGAACAGACAGCCCACGAGGGCCAGAAGCACCCGAACAGACCACGGGAAGGGTCAGCATGCTGAGTCCAAGGGCCATGGACGTCATGTCTGTGCTGACAGACACACACGCACAGCCACGAACGTCCTGTGTGTGTCCTGACGGACACACACAGACGTCCTGTGTGTGCTGACGGACACCCACAGACGTCCTGTGTGTACTGAACAGACAGCCCACGTGGGCCAAAATCACCCAAACAGTCCACGGGAAGGGCTAGGGTGTTGAGTCCAAGGACCAGCGTGCTGATATGTGTACTGACGGACAGCCACGGACGTCCTGTGTGTGTTGACGGACACACACAGACACACACGGACGTCCTGTGTGTGCTGACGGACACACACGGACGTCCTGTGTGTGCTGACGGACACACACGGACGTCCTGTGTGTGCTGACAGACACACACGGACGTCCTGTGTGTGCTGACAGACACACACGGACGTCCTGTGTGTGCTAACGGACAGCCACAGACAGGTACAGATGTCATGTGTGTGCTGACGGACACCCCCGGATGTCCTGTGTGTACTGAACAGACAGCCTACGTGGGCCAAAATCACCCAAACAGTCCACGGGAAGGGCCAGCTAGCTGAGTCCACGACCAGGGTGCTGATATGTGTACTGATCAACAGCCACAGACGTCCTGTGTGTGCTAACGGACACACACGGACAGCCACAGACAGCCACGGACGTCCTGTGCGTGCTGACAGACAGCCACGGACGTCCAGTGTGTGCTGCGGACACCCACGAACTTCCTGTGTGTACTGAACAGACAGCCCACGTGGGCCAAAATCACCCAAACAGTCCACAGGGAGGGTCATCGTGCTGAGTCCAAGGACCAACGTGCTGATATGTGTACTGGTGGACAGCCACGAATTTCCTGTGTGGGCTGACGGACAGCCACAGACGTCCTCTTTGTGCTGATGGACACACACAGACGTTCTGTGTGTGCTGACGGACCCACACGGACACACACGGACACACACAGACACACACGGACATACACGGACATCCACGGACGTCCTGTGTGTGCTGACGGACAGCCACGGACAGCCACGGACGTCCTGTGTGTGCTGGCGGACACCCACGGACGTCCTGTGAGTACTGAACAGACAGCCCCTGTGGACCAAAATCACCCAAACAATCCACAGGAAGGGCCAGCATGCTGAGTCCAAGGACCAACATGCTGATATGTGTACTGATGGACAGCCACGGACATCCTGTGTGTGCTGACGGACACAGACGGACAGCCACACACGTCCTGTGTGTGCTGAAGGACACACACGGACGTCCTGTGTGTGCTGAAGGACACCCACTGACGTCTTGTGTGTCCTGATGAACACACACAGACACACACGGGGACACACAGACAGCCACGGACGTCCTGTGTGTGCTGACGGACAGCCACAGACGTCATGTGTGTGCTGGCGGACACCCACGGACATCATGTGTGTACTGAACAGACTGCTTACGTGGGCCAAAATCACCCAAACAGTCCACGGGAAGGGCCAGCGTGCTGAGTCCAAGGACCAACGTGCTGATATGTGTACTGATGGAGAGCCACGAACGTCCTGTGTGTGCTGACGGACACAGATGGACACGCACAGACACACACGGACAGCCTCATACATCATGTGTGTGCTGGCGGACACCCACAGACGTCCTATGTGTACTAAACAGACAGCCCACGTGGCCAATATCACCCAAACAATCCACGGGAAGGGTCAGCATGCTGAGTCCAAGGACCAACGTGCTGATATGTGTACTGATGGACAGCCACGGACGTCCTGTGTGTGCTGACGGAAACACACGGACACACACAGACAGCCATAGACGTCCTGTGTGTTCTGACGGACACACACGGACGTCCTGTGTGTGCTGACGGACACCCACGAAAGTCCTGTGTGTACTGAATAGACAGCCCACGTTGGCCAAAATCACCCGAACATTCCACGGGAAGGGCCAGCGTGCTGAGTCCAAGGACCAGCGTGCTGATATGTGTACTGATGGACAGCCACGGACGTCATGTGTGTGCTGACGGACACACAAGGACACACACGGACAGCCACAGATGTCTTGTGTGTGCTGACGGACAGCCACGGAAAGCCACAGACGTCCTCTGTGTTATGGCGGACACCCACAGACAGCCCACGTGGGCCAAAATCACCCAAACAGTCCACAGGATGGGCTAGCGTGCTGAGTCCAAGGACCAGCATGCTGATATGTGTACTGAAGGACAGCCATGGACGTCCTGTGTAGGCTGACAGACACACACAGACATACACGATCACACACGGACGTTCTGTGTGTGCTGACGGACACAACCGGATGTCCTGTGTGTGCTGACGAACAGCCAGTGACGGCCACGACTGTAAGACCCGAACCCTGGCCTCTCGACCTGATGGAGTCCGCAGGCTTACTTATTTATTTCTTTGCTTGTTTGATCCATTTTAAGTCTTTTAGTTACTAAGTCATATTTGAATATGAGGTTCATAAACAAAGGAACAGATTGCACAGCGGAATAACAATGTATAAACTTTGTATTACTTGGAAACATGAGATTCAATACACAACTTCTTAACAGTCTCATAGACAATCACTAGTTCATCCCTAGCATCATCTAACCACACGTTACACAGTCTCTCACTGACCGAGCCTTCACGGCTCCTTGGCTTGACCAGAACCATCCTTAGTTCCTGAAACCACAACCAGATAAGCATTAATCATAACCGAAAATAGAACGGATTGATTCTACAATGCTTGGCTTGGTTCCTAGAACTTAGATAAACCTCAGTCAACATAATCATAAAACGTATGAACCTACCTATCGTATCCTAAGTCATTCAACCAACCACCCCATGTCTTAGAATCAGATAGATAGTCCAGAATAGATAAATAGAACACACGAACAGATCCGGATTGTCCCCAAAGACCAATCCGTCTAACCGGATAGAATCTAGGTGCGACCGGCCAATGAAGTCCGGCTCAATGGCCCAACGGACTCCCTTACCTGATCCGGCCTTAGGCCTGGATCCAATCGGCCGAGTAAGCCTCAAGCCTAATCCGGAAGGCTTAGCAACCGGTCAGACCTTGCGACTCTACCTTGGCTTAGACAAACCGTGACCTTGTCCTAACTAGACAAGCCATAGGCTGATCCATAAGGATCGGTCCTAACCTGTCCCGAAAGACACCGTTTGGAACATGCACCCTTTGGCCAATCATGCCTCTTGGTCCTCGTACCTTTTGATGTTCGTAACCTTTGGTATCTCGTACCTTTTGGTCACTGACACCCTTTGGCAACTCACAACCTTTGGACACTCATGACTCTTGACAACTCGTGCCCTTTGGGTCATTCCCAACCGTTCGTCCTAACCGCCCAGTCTTGGTGCGATCGGATCAACCGACTAACCGACCCGTGTCTAGGCTAGCGGTTTGATTATGTTCGGCCAAAACCTAGGGACATGTCCCTTGGGCTCAACCAACACAACCTTTCGTGTTTAACCAGAGAGAAGAGAAGAGAAACGAATTGAGACAGATAAGGAGAGCCGGATGGGACTTAGGAACCGAGCAGACCAGCGGTGCGGTCGCATGGACCGTCTGTTCGGTCTGAAGGAGCCACAGCCCATCACATACCTTGTGAACCACGTCTGGGTTCTCCATGCTCTTCTCCATGTCTTGATCTCCCATTCTTGACCGGGGTTAGTTCTCAAACGATCAGAGTCGCCGGAACACAACACCACCACAATCGGCCTTTCTTTTCGCCATAACTCCCTCTTTCTCTCTACGTTTTTCTCTGAGTATTTTACTCTGGAATTGGATTATGAAATCAACAGGAGAGGCCCCATATTTATAGAAAACGAGGGGGTAAGTCTTGCCCCACGAACAGGCACGACTTGCTAGCGAACGGGCAACATCGGCCAAGGGTTGTGCCCTCTCGGCCAGTTGCATCCCATCGCCCTTTCTGATTGGGTTTGGGGTCGGTCATAAGCCCAACCCACGCCCCAAGCCTCCTGTACTTAGCCCACGGCCTTGTCCAAAGACCCAACAGCCCAAGACCTCACAGCCCGCCACTGACCCGGACCCGGACCATCGGCCTAAAACCCAAACAGTCCATCTAGCTGAGGTGAGCTGACTCTCAGCTGCCTCAGCTGAGTGAGCTTGTAGTCCAGCTAGTGGAGCTGACATAGTAGGGACTGAGCTGGAGTGAACTAAACCTAGCTTCATTGAGCTGGTCGAGCTACTCGTCTACTTCGTCCAGTTACCGTCTTACTTGTCCTAGCTGTCTCTTAGCTTATATAAGGTTAAGTCTAAGTTTCCTTATGTTCTTAACCTTGTTTCTCGACCATGGAATGCTTGCCTTGATGTCCTACGACTGGCTGGTACGTTTCCTCGAACCATGGCCGTCCTGACAATCCTTTCCAGGATTGGGGGCGTGACAAGTCTCCCCCACTTGTAATGGATTTGTGAACGAATCCGGTGATGATTATACCTTGTCCCAAGACAAAATATTCCAACCGAACATATTCTAGTGTTGATCAGAGAATAGAACAAGCTTGATTCAGAACCACCAAATGACCACTTCGATGATCAAAATCCTTTCAAGGGGACTTTTCTGGTTTCGCTTATGGCACCCTTACTTGTCTACTTCGACCATGGTCGAGGGCCCATCAAGCATCCATTCAAGTGATACTTGTAATTCCATCCAAAGACATTCCTTGTGTCACTGGCCGAACTCTCCAGGTTGCGGTCCTAGTAACCAACAAGTCTATGTCTTTCCTTTCAATAGCATCTTCTTCAGATTTTATTCTTTCTCTGATCATAGTCCAAGACTAGATCGTAATCAGTCCCTAGGAACATGCTGCATACTCGAGCCTTAGTAGATTTGGCCAATCCCCACACCACTCGATGTACCAGTCAAGTCCTCACGAACTTGTTCCAATCTTTAGGCTGCTCTTCCTACAACGAGTCCTAACAGATTGTTATGGTTCTTTGTCCTTCACGGACAATAAGGTTCGTGACCTCAGCCACAACGTACTGGATCATCCCCTTAACCGGCCACAACCTTTTCAGGCTTGGCCACATTGCGATCTTAGTCCCTCCAGACTAAAAGCACCTCAGACTTGACTTCTATCCTTCACTGGACTTTGTCATAATTCGATCCTGGTCCTTCCTTGGACTCGATCGTACTCTGGTCCTGGTCCACTCAGGGACTCGACCGTTTCACCCCTACCATAGGTCCATCTCCGAATAGGTTGTGGCCTGATCCTCGTCCATTACTGGACTTGATCATTCTCAACCGTAGGTCAAACTCCGACTTGGTTGTACTGCGACCATGGTCCTCTCTCGGACATGGTCAATTTCGGCCCTGCCATCTCGGCCGGAGCCGACAGAAACGGATTCTAGGACAGCGGAGCTGTCCCTGGTTCCAGTTCAATCATAAATGGATCCGACCTATCAGGGGGGACACCCTGTAGCGAACAGAACACACTTGGGAACTCAGACACCAACGAATCCTCAGAAAGGTCTTTCAGACAGACATAACTGTCAGGCTCTGTAGTTGTAATTGTAGCCAAAAAGGACTGACAACCCTGTTCCAGCATCCGAATCGCTCGAACTGCTGAAACCACTACTTTCTCTTGAGCCAGACATAGACATTGGTACTGGATCGGATGAAGCCGAGTCTCCAATTGCACACAACCTTTATGGCAATCGAGAGTGGCTCGATACATTCCCAACCAGTCCATACCTAGGATCATCTCGTGATTCTTTAGGTGGACACAGACCTGATTCACAGGGAAGACCTTTCCCTGGATCTGCACTGGGATATTCGACATGAGATCTAGTGAGTTCCTGGCTTGCCCACCGACTGCCCTCACTATCCCAAAATTATCACCAGCGTACAGACAGAACAGATCCTTTCCGACCAGTCCCGGACTCACAAAACCTATGCGTAGCCCCTGCGTCGGAAAGTACGTGGGTTTTTACACCACCAATCATGAGGGTTCCTATCAGAGACCCCCATCAGAATCCCCTAGACCACATTCTAGGTTCCAGACCAAGCATTACTACTTGAATGTAAAAAGATAAATTTAGAGATTGCCAGAGATCGAATCAAAAGATCCGGAAGCTCCGTCGTCTCGTGACAGTTTATACACCCTCGGTGTTGTGGTTGGTTTGCCTTGGGACGCCTTGCCTGTGTCTCCACGGCCCTTCCCCTGACTTCCTTGCAGCTTGGGACACTCCGATTGGGAATGTCCTTGCTGGCCACAATGGAAACAAGTCATCTGGCCGCTTCTACCAGATGGGTTCGGTCGAGGACAGTTCTGAACCCCATGGTCCATGCTGCCACAATGAACACAAGCCCCCTTGGCCTTCCAGCACTCACCAGGATGGTTCCGTCCACATTTGGAACACGCAGGTCGGCCACCAGAGGTCTTGCCTCCGTCCACCCGGTCCCATTTTCTCTTTTTATCATTAGTCTTGCCCGATGGGCCTGACTGTGGCTTAGCCTTAAGCTTTGCTTCTTCAGCCAAGTTAGACTCCAACAAATCCACCCGTTCCACTTCCAGTGGGTACCTAGATGAGTAGGATTTCGGTTTGATCACACATTTGGAAAACGTCCCATACCATTCTCCTAAGCGTCTTACTATTGCAAATGCTCACACCATTCACAATAGCAATTATAATATACCTCAATCCCCAGCATACTAAGATACTTAACATCATGTTCTTCCAATGATTGGAACGAACACCCTGAGTTTCCTCATTCTTTCTTTGGACGGATTCAGATTGGAATTGATTCATTCCATCCAACTAGATCTAAGGAAACCTACCTTAACTTATACCGAGTCCTAGCTGATCCATCTGATCACAAGTCCACTCGTGTACTGGTCATGTAGTGTCTCCTTTGAGTAAGATATAACATTGCATATGCTTTACTTATTATGAACGGCCATCAAGGGATAACACTTAACTTCAGTAGAATGCTGCACGTTTATTTCAACCTAAGCCACTCTCTGGTCCATGTTACTTCCCTTGTTCAGGTCATTCATAAACAAGTCTTGCATTGCGTCCATCCCTTCCAACCCGTCTATTACTCCTAAATACTAGATCGACCAACCTTTCTGTTTTAGGTTCTTGCCCTTGGAAAATGTATCTTGGCTAAGCCGGTTCACCTTAGAACTCCCACAGTCACAAGCATGATACCTATCTTACCTCAACTCTTTCTTGGCTCACCCCAACTAAGGTTTCATAGTCATCATAGTTTTGGAATAACTTCGGTATGAAACTCATAATCTTTGAGCGTTGTCCTAAACAGGATCAAGCATGCTCTGATACCAACTTGTAAGACCCGAACCCTGGCCTCTCGACCTGATGGAGTCCGCAGGCTTACTTATTAATTTCTTTGCTTGTTTGATCCATTTTAAGTCTCTTAGTTACTAAGTCATATTCGAATATGAGGTTCATAAACAAAGGAACAGATTGCACAGCGGAATAACAATGTATAAACTTTGTATTACTTGGAAACATGAGATTCAATACACAACTTCTTAACAGTCTCATACACAATCACTAGTTCATCCCTAGCATCATCTAACCACACGTTACACAGCCTCTCACTGACCGAGCCTTCACGGCTCCTTGGCTTGACCAGAACCATCCTTAGTTCCTGAAACCACAACCAGATAAGCATTAATCATAACCGAGAATAGAACGGATTGATTCTACAATGCTTGGCTTGGTTCATAGAACTTAGATAAACCTCAGTCAACATAATCATAAAACGTATGAACCTACCTACTGTATCCTATGTCATTCAACCAACCACCCCTTGACTTAGAATCAGATAGATAGTCCAGAATAGATAAACAGAACACACGAACAGATCTGGATCGTCCCCACAGAAGTCCGGATAAAATCTAGGTGCGACCGGCCAATGAAGTCCGGCTCAATGCCAAACGGACTCCCTTACCTGATCCGGCCTTAGGCCTGGATCCAATCGGCCGAGTAAGCCTCAAGCCTAATCCGGAAGGCTTAGCAACCGGTCAGACCTTGCGACTCTACCTTGGCTTAGACAAACCGTGACCTTGTCCTAACTAGACAAGCCATAGGCTGATCCATAAGGATCGGTCCAAACCTGTCCCGAAAGACACCGTTTGGAACATGCACCCTTTGGCCAATCATGCCTCTTGGTCCTCGTACCTTTTGATGTTCGTAACCTTTGGTATCTCGTACCTTTTGGTCACTGACACCCTTTGGCAACTCACAACCTTTGGACACTCATGACTCTTGACAACTCGTGCTTTTTGTGTCATTCCCAACCATTCGTCCTAACCGCCCAGTCTTGGTGCGATCGGATCATCCGACTAACCGACCCGTGTCTAGGCTAGCGATTTGATTATGTTCGGCCAAAACCTAGGGACGTGTCCCTTGGACTCAACCAACACAACCTTTCGTGTTTAACCAGAGAGAAGAGAAGAGACACGAATTGAAACAGATAAGGAGAGCCGGATGGGACTTAGGAACCGAGCAGAGCCGCGGTGCGGTCGCATGGACCGTCCGTTCGGTCTGATGGAGCCACGGCCCATCACATACCTTGTGAACCACGTCTGGGTTCTACATGCTCTTCTCCTTGTCTTGATCTCCCATTCTTGACCGAGGTTAGTTCTCAAACGATCAGAGTCGCCGGTACACAACACCACCACAATCGGCCTTTCTCTTGGCCGGAACTCTCTCTTTCTCTCTTTCTTTCTCTCTACGTTTTTCTCTGAGTATTTTACTCTGGAATTGGATAATTAAATAACCAGGAGAGGCCCCATATTTATAGAAAACGAGGGGGTAAGTCTTGCCCCACGAACAGGCACGACTTGCTAGCGAACGGACACCATCGGCCAAGGGTTGTGCCCTCTCGGCCAGTTGCATCCCATCGCCCTTTCTGATTGGGTTTGGGGTCAATCATAAGCCCAACCCACGCCCCAAGCCTCCTGGAATTAGCCCACGGCCTTGTCCAAAGACCCAACAGCCCAAGGCCTCATGGCCGGACCTCACAGCCCGCCATGGCAGGACGACCTGAATGTCCCAAGTGTGGTAAGAACCATCCAGGTGAATGCTGGAAAGCCATGGGAGCTTGTGTGAGATGTGGCAGCTTGGATCATTCCATCCGAGATTGCACTCGACCAAGCCGGACTCAGGGCCAATCCAGTGGCAGCGGCTCTCGGACTTGTTTCCATTGCGGCCAAAGCGGACACTTCCAAAGTGAATGTCTTAAGCGGCAAGGAGGACAAGGGAAGGGTCGTGGAGACACGGGAAAGTCAACCCAGAGCAGGCTAACCACAACACCAAGGGTGTATGAGCTGTCCCGTGACGACGGCGCTTCTGGATCGTTTGATTCGATCTCTGGTAATTCCTGAATTTATCTGTTTACATTCAATAGAATGCTTGGTCTGGAACCTAGAGTGGCTAGGGGATTCTGATGTGGGTCTCTTATAGGGACCCTCATGATTGGTGGTGTTGAAACCCACGTGCTTCTCGACACAGGGGCTACACATAGTTTTGTGAGTCCGGAACTGGTCGGAAAGGGTCTGTTCTGCCTCTGTTCTGGGGATAATTCGAGACTAGTGAGGGCGGCCGGTGGGCAAATCATGCACTCATTAGGGCTCATGACTAATATCCAGGTAATGATCCAGGAGAAAAATCTGCCTGTAGATCTGATTGTGTTGCACCTACAGAATCACGATGTGATCCTAGGCATGGATTGGTTGGGAAAATATCGGGCCACTCTCGACTGCCACAGAGGATGTGTACGGTTGGAGACTGGACTTCACCCGATCCAGTACCAAAGTCTGAATATGAGTCCGGCTCTGGATAGAGTAGTGGTGTCAGCAATCCGAGCAGAACGGATGCTTAGACGGGGTTGTGAAGCATATTTGACCACAATTACCACTATGGAGCACGGCAGGTCTGATGATCAGAAAGATCTAACTGAGGACCCGTTGGTGTCTGAGTTCCCAGATGTGTTCCGTTCACTACAGGGTGTCCCCCCTGATAGGTCGGATCCATTTACGATTGAACTAGAACCAGGGACAGCTCCGCTGTCCAAGAGTCCGTACCGAATGGCTCCGGCCCAGATGGCCGAGCTAAAGAAGCAATTAGAAGAATAGCTGGACAAGGGGTTCATACGTCCAAGTAGCTCTCCTTGGGGTGCACCAGTCCTCTTTGTGAAAAAGAAGGATGGTAGCATGCGTCTGTGTATTTACTATCGAGGGTTGAACAGGGTTACTGTGAAGAACAAGTACCCGTTGCCCAGAATAGATGAGTTGTTGGATCAACTCAAAGGAGCCAAGTGGTTTTCTAAGATTGATTTGGCCTCAGGGTATCATCAGATCCCTATAGAGCCAAATGATATTAGAAAGACAGCATTCCGGACCAGGTACGGCCACTACGAGTTTGTGGTTATGCCATTCGGTCTGACTAATGCGCCTGCTGCATTCATGAAAATGATGAACAGCGTGTTCCGAGATTTCCTGGACGAATCAGTGATCATCTTCATTGATGATATCCTGATTTACTCCAAGGATGAGGAATCTCATCGGAAACACCTGAGAGCCGTGCTGGAACGATTACGGGAACACAAGCTCTATGCAAAACTCAGTAAATGCAGTTTTTGGCAGAAGAGCATTGGGTTTCTCGGCCACATTGTGTCCGGTGAGGGCGTCTTGGTGGATCTAGAGAAGATCAGGGCAATCAAGGATTGGCCTCGACCACGCAGTGCCACGGAAGTCAGAAGCTTCCTAGGGCTGGCAGGTTATTATAGAAAGTTTGTGAAAGGATTCGCAAGCTTGGCTCAGCCTATGACACGGTTGACCGGGAAGGACGTTAAGTTCACATGGTCTGAGGAGTGTGGGAAATTTTTTTCCGCGCTTAAGGACATGCTGACTAGCGCACCCATTCTGGTTCTTCCAGAGGCCGACCAACCCTATGTGGTTTATACGGACGCGTCCATAACAGGACTAGGTTGCGTATTAACCCAGCATGGGAAGGTCATCGCCTATGCGTCAAGGCAGGTGAGAAAACATGAGGGAAACTACCCCACCCATGACCTTGAAATGGCTGCGGTTGTGTTCGCCTTAAAGATTTGGCGATCATACTTGTATGGTGCCAAGGTTCAGATACTTACGGACCATAAGAGTCTTAAGTATATATTCACCCAGCCTGAGTTAAACTTAAGGCAGAGAAGGTGGATGGAGTTTGTAGCTGATTACGATCTGGATATCACCTATCATCCGGGAAAGGCTAATCTGGTCGCAGATGCCTTGAGCCGGAGAAGGGCCGACGTATCAGCCGAACGAGAAGCGGACGACCTGGACGGTACGGTTTGTGCCCTACGGTTGAACGCATCGACCAAAGAGTCTGAACCACTCGGATTAGAGGTGGTCAATCAGGCCGACCTGCTTACCCGCATTCGGTTGGCTCAAGGTCAGGACGAGAACCTAAACAAGGTTGCTCAGAATGATAGGACGGAGTACCAAACTGCAAAGGATGGTACCATCCTAGTAAACAGTCGGATCAGTGTTCCTAATGATAGGAGTCTAAAGGAAGAGATTATGAGGGAGGCTCATAAATCTAGATTCCCGGTTCATCCTGGTGCGACCAAGATGTATCAGAACCTTAAGAAGTTCTATCATTGGATCCGTATGAAGGCCGATGTCGCGGAATGGGTGGCCAAGTGTTCCACTTGCCAACTCATCAAAGCAGAACATCACGTGCCTAGTGGGTTATTACAAAGCTTGCCTATTCCAGAATGGAAATGGGATCACATCACAATGGACTTTCTGACTGGGTTCCCTACCACGAGGAATAAGAAAGATGCGGTTTGGGTTGTGGTTGATCGCCTAACCAAATCAGCACACTTCCTGGCTATTAAAAAGTCGGATGGGGTAGATCAGATTGTACGTAAGTACATTGATGAGATCGTCCGACTACATGGTGTGCCGGCAAGCATAGTATCAGATAGGGATTCAAGGTTCACATCTTACTTCTGGAAGGCTTTCCAAAAAGCTTTAGGAACAAGAGTGAACATGAGTACAGCCTATCACCCACAGACGGATGGACAGTCTGAACGTACGATCCAGACATTGGAAGATATGTTGCGAGCATGTGTTCTAGACTGGGGTGATTCCTGGGAGAAACATCTACCTCTGGTAGAATTTGCTTACAACAATAGCTTCCATAGTAGTATTGGCATGTCGCCATACGAAGCTCTGTATGGGCGTCCATGCAGGACACCCTTATGCTGGACCCAAGTTGGGGAACGCAGCATGATTGGTCCGGAGATTGTCGAAGAGACAACCGAAAAGATCAAGTTCTTGAGGGACAAGATGAGACAGGCACAAGACCGCCAAAAGAACTATGCAGATCGAAGAAGGAAAGATCTCGAGTTCCAAGTAGGTGACTTGGTGTATCTCAAAATGATTACCTACAAAGGACGAGTCCGGATCTCCAGAAGACGGAAGTTAGATCCAAGATACTTGGGGCCGTTCAAGGTCATTGAAAGAGTTGGGATGGTGGCCTATAAGTTGGACTTGCCGGCCAAGATGGACGCATTCCATAATGTGTTCCACGTCTCCCAACTTCGGAAATGTTTGACGGACCAAGACATCGCTCTTCCTGCCATTCCAGACGATCTTGGTAAGAACCTAAGCTTGGAAACAAGACCAGTTCGAATCATAGATAGGATGGAAAAAGCAACAAGGAAGAAGACGGTCCAGATGGTCAAGGTCGTCTGGGACTGTAATGGTCAAGATATAATCACTTGGGAAACCGAAGCTATAATGAAAGCAGAGTACCCAGAGTGGTTGGATCAGTTTGTTTCCGAGGAAGCATTCGATTCGGATTCGAGGACGAATCCATCCCAAGGGGGGGAGACTTGTCACGCCCCCAATCCTGAGTAGGATTGTTGGGACGGCCATGGTTCGAGGAAACGTGCAAGCCAGTCCTAGGACATCAAGGCAAGCATTCCATGGTCGAGAAAGAAGGTTAAGGACATAAGGAAACTTAGACTTAACCTTATACAAGCTAAGAGACAGCTAGGACGAGTAAGACGGTAGCTGGACGAAGTGGACGAGTAGCTCGGCCAGCTCAATAAAGCTAGGTTCAGTTCACTCCAGCTCAGTCCCTACTAAGTCAGCTCCACTAGCTGGACTACTAGCTCACTCAGCTGAGGCAGCTGAGAGTCAGCTCATCTCAGCTAGACGGACTGTCCGGTCTTTAGGCCGATGGTCCGGGTCCGGGTCAGTGGCGGGCTGTGAGGTCCGGCCATGAGGCCATGGGCTGTTGGGTCTTAGGACAAGGCCATGGGCTAAGTCCAGGAGGCTTGGGGCGTGGGTTGGGCTTGTGGCCGACCCCAAACCCAATCAGAAAGGGCGAAGGGATGCAAGTGGCCGAAAGGGGACAACCCTTGGCCGATGGTGCCCATTCGCTAGCAAGTCATGCCTGTTCGTGGGGCAAGACTTACCCCCTCGTTTTCTATAAATATGGGGGCTCTCTGGTCGATTTCATTATCCAATTCCAGAGTAAAATACTCAGAGAAACCGTAGAGAGAAAGAGAGAGTTTCGGCCAAGAGAAAGGCCGATTGTGGTGGTGTTGTGTTCCGGCGACTCTGATCGTTTGAGAACTAACTCCGGTCAAGAATGGGAGATCAAGACAAGGAGAAGAGCATGGAGAACCCAGACGTGGTTCACAAGGTATGTGATGGGCCTTGGCTCCATCAGACCGAACGGACGGTCCATGCGACCGCACCGCGGCTCTGCTCGGTTCCTAAGTCCCATCCGGCTCTCCTTATCTGTTTCAATTCGTTTATCTTCTCTTCTCTCTGGTTAAACACGAAAGGTTGTGTTGGTTGAGTCCAAGGGACACGTCCCTACGCTTTGGCCGAACATAATCAAACCGCTAGCCTAGACACGGGTCGGTTAGTGGGATGATCCGATCGTACCAAGACTGGGCGGTTAGGACGAACGGTTGGGAATGTCCCAAAGGGCACGAGTTGTCAAGAGTCACGAGTGTCCAAGAGGCACGAATGGCCAAAGGGGACATGTTCCAAACGGTGTCTTTCAGGACAGGTTAGGACCGATCCTTATGGATCAGCCTATGGCTTGTCTAGTCAAGACAAGGTCACGTTTGTCTAAGCCAAGGTTGAGTCGCAAGGTCTGACCGGTTGCTAAGCCTTCCGGATTAGGCTTGAGGCTTACTCGGCCGATTGGATCCAGGCCTAAGGCCGGATCAGGTAAGGGAGTCCGTTGGGCCATCGAGCCGGACTCCATTGGCCGGTCGCACCTAGATTTTATCCAGTTAGACGGATTGGTCTTTGGGGACGATCCGGATCTGTTCGTGTGTTCTCTTATCTATTCTGGACTATCTATCTGATTCTAAGTCAAGGGGTGGTTGGTTGAATGACTTAGGATACGGTAGGTAGGTTCATACGTTTTATGATTATGTTGACTGAGGTTTATCTAAGTTCTAGGAACCAAGCCAAGCATTGTAGAATCAATCCGTTCTATTCTCGGTTATGATTAATGCTTATCTGGTTGTGGTTTCAGGAACTAAGGATGGTTCTGGTCAAGCCAAGGAGCCGTTAAGGCTCGGTCAGTGAGAGGCTGTGTGACGTGTGGTTAGATGATACTAGGGTTGAACTAGTGATTGTCTATGAGACTGTTAAGAAGTTGTGTATTGATTCTCATGTTTCTAAGTAATACAAAGTTTATACATTGTTATTCCGCTGTGCAATCTGTTCCTTTGTTTATGAACCTCATATTCGAATATGACTTAGCAAATAAAAGACTTAAAATGGATCAAACAAGCAAAGAAATTAATAAGTAAGCATTCGTATCCAGTTGGGTCAAGAGACCAGGAACGGGTCTTACACGAACAGTCGACCGGAAGGGTCAGCGTGCTGAGTCCAAGGACCAACATGATGATATGTGTACTGATGGATAGCCACAGACGTCCTGTGTGTGCAGACGGACACACACGGACAGCCATGGACGTCCTGTGTGTGCTGAAGGACACACACAGACGTCCTGTGTGTGCTGACGGACACCCACGGACGTTCTGTGTGTACTGAACAGACAGCTTACGTGGGCCAAAATCACCCGAACAGTCCACAGGAAGGGCCAACGTGCCGAGTCCAAGGACCAGCGTGCTGATATGTGTACTGATGGACAACCACGGATGTCCTGTGTGTGCTGACAGACACACACGGACACACACGGACAGCGACAGACAGCCACAGACGTCCTATGTGTGCAGACGGACAACCACAGACAGCCACGGATGTCCTGTGTGCTGGCGGACACCCACGGACGTCCTGTGTGTACTGAACAGACAGACGACGTGGGCCAAAATCACCCAAACATTCCACGGGAAGGGCCAGCGTGTTGAGTCGAAGGACCAACGTGCTGATATGTGTACTGATGGACACACATGGATGTCTTGTGTGTGCTGACAGACACACACGGACACAAACAGACAGCCACAGACGTCCTGTGTGTGCTGGCGGACACCCACAGACGTCCTATGTGTACTGAACAGACAGCCCACGTGGGCCAAAATCACCTGAACAGTCCACAGGAAGGGTCAGCATGCTGAGTCCAAGGACCAACATGCAGATATGTGTACTGATGGACAGCCACAGACGTCCTGTGTGTGCTGACGGACACACACGGACAGCCACAGAAGTCTTGTGTGTGCTGACGGACACCCACGGACGTCCTGTGTGTGCTGACGGACACCCACAGACAGCCACAGACGTCCTATGTGTGCTGACGGACACACACGGATGTCCTGTGTGTGCTGACGGACACCAACAAACGTCCTGTGTGTACTTAACAGACAGCCCACGTGGGCCAAAATTACCCAAATAGTCCACGGGAAGGGTCAGCGTGCTGAGTCCAAGGACTAACGTGCTGATATGTGTACTGATGGACAGCCACAGACGTCTGTGTGTGCTGACGGACACACACGGATACACAAGGACAGCCAAGGACGTCTTGTGTGTGCTGACGGACACCCACGGACGTCATAAGTGTGCTGACGGAAACCCACGGACGTCCTGTGTGTACTGAACAGACAGCCAACGTGGGCCAAAATCACCCGAACAGTCCACCGGAAGGGCCAGCGTGCTGAGTCCAAGGACCAGCGTGCTGATATGTGCACTGATGGACAGCCACAGACGTCCTGTGTATGCTGACGGACACACACGGACACAAACAGACAGCCACGGACACCCACGGACGTCCTGTGTTTACTGAACAGACTGCCCACGTGGGCCAAAATCACCCAAACAGTCCACGGGAAGGGCCAGCGTGCTGAGTCCAAGGACCACTGTGCTGATATGTGTACTGACGGACAGCCATGGACGTCCTGTGTGTGCTGACGGACACACACGGACAGCCATGGACGTCCTGTATGTGCTGACGGACACACACGTACAGCCACGGATGTCTTGTGTGTGCTGACGGACACCCACGTACGTCCTGTGTGTACTGAACAGACAGCCCACGTGGGCCAAAATCACCCAAACAGTCCACGGGAAGGGCCAGCGTCTTGATTCCAAGGACCAACATGCTGATATGTGTACTGATGGACAGCCACGGACGTCCTTTGTGTGCTGACGGACACAGATGGACACAAACAGACAGCCACGGACGTCCTGTGTGTGCTGGCGGACACCCACGGACGTCCTGTGTGTACTGGACAGACAGCCCACGTGGGCCAAAATCACCCGAACAGTCCAAGGAAGGGTCAGCGGCTGATTCCAAGGACCAAACATGCAGATATGTGTACTGATGGACAGCCACAGACGTCCTGTGTGTGCTGACGGACACACACGGACGGGCCAGCACAGAAGTCTTGTGTGTGCTGACGGACACCCACGGACGTCCTGTGTGTGCTGACGGACACCCACGGACAGCCACGGACGTCCTGTGTGTGGCTGAACGGACACACACGGACATCCTGTTGTGTCGTGACGGTCACCCACAGACGTCCTGTGTTTTTGTACTTAATAGACAGCCACGTGGGCCAAAATCACCCAAACAGTCCACGGGAAGGGTCAGCGTGCTGAGTCCAAGGACTAACGTGCTGATATGTGTACTGATGGACAGCCACAGACGTCTTGTGTGTGCTGACGGACACACACGGACACACACACACACCGAAACACGACTCCTGATCCGAAGTAATAAGTCGCGTGGCCACTTCCTGTCGCTCTTAATTTTTTCCCTTTATTTATAATATCGCCTAAGGTGAGGGCTAACTTAAACCTTAGCTAAAGACTTCCCTAGTCATTAATCGCATAGATCCTTTCAAACAGATACGCAGCGGATTATTCTCTAATTAACCATTGTCTAAAACCAATCTAACACTTGTCTGGTCGAATCACCTTAGCCTTGGCCAGTTTACTCAACTACCAATTAGCTTAAAGGTCAATCCTAAACCCAAACAAGCCATACGATTCTGAGGTTCCATTCCCCAAAACCATTCTATCTAGATCTACATAAGTAATGAAAGTAGATCATACCTTTGCCACCATCTATGGAGCTTTAGCTCATCGGTCCTCCATTGACTTGAATTGCTCTTGCTTAACAGCTGGACCCGATCACTCAATGATCTTACTTAAGGTCCTTATCTTGACTCCTGCATAAAACAACTCCCCTAGGTACTTAGTCATTCAACCAACCATCCCACAGACATAAGTAACCTTTGAGAAGTCTTCGAAAGGATAAGGATATGTATTTGGCCTATCCGGCTAACGCACATCCGAAATCCTTGCCTTATAGGCAATAGTCCCAAGTCCATCTTTGGACTGATAATCATGAGATCCTAAGTCACTCAACCAACCATCCTCACATGACTTCGGAACTGATGAGTCATCATCTGGCCTGACCGGCCTTGGGACTTAACCCAGACAACATATATGACTTGTTCATACCAACCGATGCATTCATTAATCAGGTTAGTACCGACACCTTGAAACCATCATTCAGTGGTCAGGTCGTCCATACACAACCATGATCAGAACTTACACAGCCTTCCTTGAACAATCACAACTTAGGCTCAGCTCTATGGTCTACGACACATAGTACTAGCCACAACACTTCGTCATGACACTTAGCAATCTCGAAGCTATCAACACCAAGGTTGCTATCTAGAAGCATCACATCAATACTCTTACTCCAGCAACGTGAATATCCATACTAGTGTTCGGCCATCTAACCATCGTCATGAAACATGATCCGACCACTAGCCTTGATAAGCCATCGTCCACTTAGCATGTACTGATATAACCGTCCTTCCATTGCCATCAAATAGGTCTACTCCCCTACATAAGGACATATGGCGCCTATCCTACTCACCAACCCAAAGTTGATGTAAGATATCCCATTTAGCCTTTGCGCCAGAACCTTCCAACCATAGCTGGATCGTCCATAGTCCCGTCTAACCGTTCTGGTTAAGATCTAGTGCGATCGACCAGTTATAAGTCCGGCCCAAAGGCTCACGGACCTTCTTACCTGATCCGACCCAAAGCCGGGATCCATACCACAGAGTAAGGCCCAAGACCATACAGATTGCCTTGCAACCAATCAGACCTTGCGACACAACACTCCGGTTAAACTAACCGTCCGTCCGTTCGACTATGCAGCCGCGGACTGTCCACTTGGTTCGGCCTAAGCCTTGAACCAATGGTACCGTTTGGAACTCACACCTTTTGGGAAACTAGTTACCCTTTGGACACACGTGCCTCTTGGCAACATGACCCTTGCAACTCGCACCCATTCAGATGTTCCAACCATTCGACCTAACCGTCCGTATGGACTGTCTGGTCCGTGCGTGTGTCCGGCCTATGGCCAAAGGACAAAGCCATAACCTACACAAGTCATGAACTATTGTGACTGTTCAGGGTAGGGTTGCAGCCGTTCAGAACAGAACAGAACCGCCCCTATCCAATCGGATCACCTGAGGCCAGTCAGATCATGCGCGCGCCTAACTCGTCGGTTATGGACCGCGACCGCATTACTCAACCAGAACCACGGTTATTACCAATCCCAACACATCAACAAGGCCACGCAAATGTACAGGAGGAGTAGAAGAATAAATAGATGAAAAGAATAAGAAGAATAGGACACAATCCAAACGCCCATGGCTAGACCGGTTCAGACTGTCCGATGGTCTTAGCCGATGAGTTGGTGGTGACCCCACTGACCCTATCTGACTGAACCACGGGGTTGGAGTCCTTCTCCAGACCTTTCTCTATGCCTTGGGTATCCATAACCACACGGCCTCTCTCTCTTAAACCGTTCTCCTTGCCGGAGATACTAACCACCACAGCCGAGCCTTTTCTGGCTTGGATCCTCGGTTCTCATTGAGGATCCCTTTGTTTAGGACGTGTGTCCTTTGTCTCAGACAGAATGAGACTGAATAAATACTGAATGCCTTGATCTCTGGTCGTGCATCCTATATATAGGCAACCAAAGGTCATGTGTGAAGGGACACATCCCTTCGAAGCATCCTTTTGGGACAGATCTTGGGCATTGATTACAATCAAACGGTCCAGATCGTACCTGTTCAGAAATGGAAGGGTTCCAGACCTTATGGCACGTACAACCCAAGCCCAGCTTGATTACCCAAGCCCACGGCCTGTCCACAAGAGCCCAACGACTCATGGACCACATGGCCGGACCTCATGGCCCGCCACTGACCCAGACCCGGACCATCGGCCCGAAACCCGAACAGTCCGTCGAGCTGAGATGAGCTGACTCCCAGCTGCGCTCAGCTGATGAGCTAGTAGTCCAGCTGGTTGAGCTGACTTACTTGGAACGAGCTAGGCTGAGCTTGACCGAGCTATGTCTAGCTGATCGAGCTTCCCGTAAGCATCGCCCAGCTTATGTACAGCTTTTTCTAGCTGACTTCTTTCTCTTATAAGGTTAAGTCTCAGCATCCTGACGTCCTTAACCTTCTATCTTGGCCATGGAACGCTTGCCTTAAGTCCTAAGACAGGCTGGTTCGTTTCCTCGAACCATGGCCGTCCCGACGGTCCTTAAGGACGTGGTCATGTGTGCTGACGGACACCCACGGACGTCATGTGTGTACTGAACAGACAGCCCACGTGGGCCAAAATCACCCGAACAGTCCACGGGAAGGGCCAGCGTGCTGAGTCCAAGGACCAGCGTGCTGATATGTGCACTGATGGATAGCCACGGGCGTCCTGTTTATGCTGACGGACACACACGGACACACACAGACAGCCACGGACACCCATGGACGTCCTGTGTGTACTGAACAGACTGCCCACGTGGGCCAAAATCACCCAAACAGTCCACGGGAAGGGCCAGCGTGCTGAGTCCAAGGACCAACATGCTGATATGTGTACTGATGGACAGCCACGGACGTCCTGTGTGTGCTGACGGACACAGACGGACACGCACAGACACACACGTACAGCCACAGACGTCCTGTGTGTGCTGGCGGACACCAACGGACGTCCTGTGTGTACTGAACAGACAGCCCACGTGAGCCAAAATCACCCGAACAGTCCACGGGAAGGGTCAGCGTGCTGAGTCCAAGGACCAACGTGCTGATATGTGTACTGACGGACAGCCACAGACGTCCTGTCTGGGCTGACGGACACAGACGGACAGCCATGGACGTCCTGTGTGTGCTGAAGGACACACGGACGTCCTGTGTGTTCTGACGGACATCCACGGACGTCCTGTGTGTGCTGACGGACACCCACGGACAGCCACAGACGTCCTGTGTGTGCTGACGGACACACACGGACGTCTTGTGTGTGCTGACGGAGACCCACAGACGTCCTGTGTGTACTTAACAGACAGGTCACATGGGCCAAAATCAACCAAACAGTCCACGGGAAGGGTCAGCGTGCTGAGTCCAAGGACTAACGTGCTGATATGTGTACTGATGGACAGCCATAGACGTCCTGTGTGTGCTGACGGACACACACGGACAAACACGGACACACGAGGACAGCCAAGGACGTCTTGTGTGTGCTGACGGACACCTACGGACGTCATGTGTGTGCTGACGGACACCCATGGATGTCCTGTGTGTATTGAACAGATAGCCCACGTGGGCCAATATCATCCGAACAGTCCACGGGAAGGGCCAGCGTGCTGAGTCCAAGGACCAGCGTGCTGATATGTGCACTGATGGACAGCCACGGACGTCCTGTGTATGCTGACGGACAGACACAGACAGCCACAGACACCCACGGACGTCCTGTGTGTACTGAACAGACTGCCCACGTGGTCAAAAATCACCCAAACAGTCCACGGAAAGGGCCAGCATGCTGAGTCCAAGGACCAACGCGCTGATATGTGTACTGATGGACAGCCACGGACGTCCTGTGTGTGCTGACGGACACAGACGGACACACACAGACACACACGTACAGCCACAGACGTCCTGTGTGTGCTGGCGGACACCAACGGACGTCCTGTGTGTACTGAACAGACAGCCCAAGTGGGCCAAAATCACCCGAACAGTCCACGGGAAGGGTCAGCGTGCTGAGTCCAAGGACCAACGTGCTTATATGTGTACTGACGAACAGCCACGGACGTCATGTGTGTGCTGACGGACACACACGGACAGCCATGGACGTCCTGTGTGTGCTGACGGACACACACGTACAGCCACGGACGTCTTATGTGTGCTGACGGACACCCACGGACGTCCTGTGTGTACTGAACAGACAGCCCACGTGGGCCAAAATCACCCAAACAGTCCACGACAAGGGCCAGCGTGTTGAGTTCAAGGACCAACTTGCTGATATTTGTACTGATGGACAGCCACGGACGTCCTGTGTGTGCTGACGGACACAGACGGACACACACAGACACAAACAGACAGCCAGTGACGTCCCGTGTGTGCTGGCGGACACCCACGGACGTCCTGTGTGTACTGAACAGACAGCCCACGTGGGCCAAAATCACCCAAACAGTCCACGGGAAGAGCCAGCGTCTTGATTCCAAGGACCAACATGCTGATATGTGTACTGATGGACAGCCACAGACGTCCTTTGTGTGCTGACGACACAGATGGACACAAACAGACAGCCACGGACGTCTTGTGTGTGCTGGCGGACACCCACGGACGTCCTGTGTGTACTGGACAGACAGCCCACGTGGGCCAAAATCACCCGAACAGTCCACAGGAAGGGTCAGCGTGCTGATTCCAAGGACCAACATGCAGATATGTGTACTGATGGACAGCCACAGACGTCCTGTGTGTGCTGACGGACACACACGGACAGCCATAGAAGTCTTGTGTGTGCTGACGGACACCCACGGACGTCCTGTGTGTGCTGACGGACACCCATGGACAGCCACGGACGTCCTGTGTGTGCTGACGGACACACACGGACATCCTGTGTGTGCTGACGGTCACCCACAGACGTCCTGTGTGTACTTAACAGACAGCCCACGTGGGCCAAAATCACCCAAACAGTCCACGGGAAGGGTCAGCGTGCTGAGTCCAAGGACTAACGTGCTGATATGTGTACTGATGGACAGCCACAGACTTCTTGTGTGTGCTGACGGACGCACACGGACACACACTGTAACACCCTGATCCGGCGACTAGGCCGTGGTCGAAGCCTTATGTCGCTCGGTCCACTTCCTGGCCGAACCTCTTAATTTTTGCCCTTTATTTATAATATCGCCTAAAGGCGAGGGCTAACTTAAACCTTAGCTAAAGACTTCCCTAGTCATTAATAGCATAGATCCTTTCAACAGATACGCAGCGGATTATTCTCTAATTAACCATTGGTCTAAAACCAATCTAACACTTGTCTGGTCGAATCACCTTAGCCTTGGCCAGTTTACTCAACTACCAATTAGCTTAAAGGTCAATCCTAAACCCAAACCAAGCCATACGATTCTGAGGTTCCATTCCCCTAAACAATTCTATCTAGATCTACATAAGTAAATGCTAGATCATACCTTTGCCACATCTATGGACCTTATTAGCTCATCGGTCCTCCATTGACTTGAATTGCTCTTTCTTAACACCTGGACCACGATCACTCAATGATCTTACTTAAGGTCCTTATCTTGACTCCTGCATCAAACAACTCCCCTAGGTACTTAGTCATTCAACCAACCATCCCCACAGACATAAGTAACCTTTGAGAAGTCTTCGAAAGGATAAGGATATGTATTTGGCCTATCTCGGCTAAAGCACAATCCGAAATCCTTTTGCCTTATAGGCAATAGTACCAAGTCCATCTTCTGGACTGATAAATCTCATGAGATCCTAAGTCAATCAACCAACCATCCTCACATGACTTGGAACTGATGAGTCATCATCTGGCCTGACCGGCCTTGGGACTTAACCCAGACAACATATATTACTTGTTCATACCAACCGATGCATTCATTAATCAGGTTAGTACCGACACCTTGAACCATCATTCAGAGGTCAGGTCGTCCATACTCAACCATAATCAGAACTTACACAGCCTTCCTTGAACAATCACACTTAGGCTCAGTATCTATGATCTACGACACATAGTACTAGCCACACACTTTGTCATGACACTTAGCCAATCTCGAAGCTATCAACACCAAGGTTGATATCTAGAAGCATCACATCAATACTCTTACTCCAGCAACGTGACTATCCATACTAGTGTTCGGCCATCGAACCATCGTCATGAAACATGATCCGACCACTAGACTTGATAAGCCATCATCCACTTAGCATGTACTGATATAACCGTCCTTCCATTGCCATCAAATAGGTCTACTCCCTACATAAGACATATGGCGCCTATCCTACTCACCAACCCAAAGTTGATTGTAAGATATCCCATTTAGCCTTTGCGGCCAGAACCTTCCAACCATAGCCGGATCGTCCATAGTCCCGTCTAACCGTCTGGTTAAGATCTAGGTGCGATCGACCAGTTATAAGTCCGGCCCAAAGGCTCACGGACCTTCTTACCTGATCCGACCCAAAGCCTGGATCCATACCACAGAGTAAGGCCCAAGACCATACCAGATTGCCTTGCAACCAATCAGACCTTGCGACACAACACTCCGGTAAACTAACCGTCCATCCGTTCGACTATGCAGCCACGGACTGTCCACTTGGTTCGGCCTAAGCCTTGAACCAATGGTACCGTTTGGAACTCACACCTTTTGGGAACTAGTACCCTTTGGACACACGTGCCTCTTGGCAACTCATGACCCTTGGCAACTCGCACCCATTCAGATGTTCCAACCATTCGACCTAACCGTCCGTATGGACTGTCTGGTCCGTGCGTGTGTCCAGCCTATGGCCAAAGGACAAAGCCTTAACCTACACAAGTCATGAACTATTGTGACTGTTCAGGGTAGGGTTGCAGCCGTTCAGAACAGAACATAACCGCCCCTATCCAATCGGATCACCTGAGGCCAGTCAGATCATGCGCGCGCCTAACTCGTCGGTTATGGACCGCGACCGCATTACTCAACCAGAACCACGGTTATTACCAATCCCAACACATCAACAAGGCCAAGCAAATGTACAGGAGGAGTAGAAGAATAAATAGATGAAAAGAATAAGAAGAATAGGACACAATCCAAACGCCCATGGCTAGACCGGTTCAGACTGTCCGATGGTCTTAGCCGATGAGTTGGTGGTGACCCCACTGACCCTATCTGACTGAACCACGGGGTTGGAGTCATTCTCCAGACCTTTCTCTATGCCTTGGGTATCCATAACCACACGGCCTCCTCTCTCCTAAACCGTTCTCCTTGCCGGAGATACTAAACCACCACAGCCGAGCCTTTTCCGGCTTGGATCCTCGGTTCTCATTGAGGGATCCCTTTGTTTAGGACGTGTGTCCTTTGTCTCAGACAGAATGAGACTGAATAATACTGAATGCCTTGATCTCTGGTCGTGCATCCTATATATAGGCAACCAAAGGTCATGTGTGAAGGGACACATCCCTTCGAAGCATCCTTTTGGGACAGATCTTGGGCATCGATTACAATCAACGGTCCAGATCGTACCTGTTCAGAAATGGAAGGTTCCAGACCTTATAGGCACGTACAACCCAAGCCCAGGCTTGATACCCAAGCCCACGGCCTGTCCACAAGAGCCCAACGACTCATGGACCACATGGCCGGACCTCATGGCCCGCCACTGACCCAGACCCGGACCATCGGCCCGAAACCCGAACAGTCCGTCGAGCTGAGATGAGCTGACTCCCAGCTGCCTCAGCTGAGTGAGCTAGTAGTCCAGCTGGTTGAGCTGACTTAACTTGGAACGAGCTAGGCTGAGCTTGACCGAGCTATGTCTAGCTGATCGAGCTTCCCGTAAGCATCGCCCAGCTTATGTACAGCTTTTTCTAGCTGACTTCTTTCTCTTATAAGGTTAAGTCTCAGCATCCTGACGTCCTTAACCTTCTATCTTGGCCATGGAATGCTTGCCTTAAGGTCCTAAGACCGGCTGGTTCGTTTCCTCGAACCATGGCCGTCCCGACGGTCCTTATCCAGGATCGCGGATGTTACACACACGGACAGCAAAGGACGTCATGTGTGCTGACAGACACCCACGGACGTCCTGTGTGTACTGAACAGACAGACCACGTGGGCCAAAATCACCCGAACAGTCCACGGGAAGGGCCAGCGTGCTGATATGTTGACTGATGGATAGCCACGGGCGTCCTGTGTATGCTGACGGACACACACGGACACACACAGACAGCCACGGACACCCATGGACGTCCTGTGTGTACTGAACAGACTGCCCACGTGGGCCAAAATCACCCAAACAGTCCACGGGAAGGGCCAGCGTGCTGAGTCCAAGGACCAACGTGCTGATATGTGTACTGATGGACAGCCACGGACGTCCTGTGTGTGCTGACGGACACAGACGGACACGCACAGACACACACGTACAGCCACAGACGTCCTGTGTTTGCTGGCGGACACCAACGGACGTCCTGTGTGTACTGAACAGACAGCCCACGTGGGCCAAAATCACCCGAACAGTCCACGGGAAGGGTCAGCTTGCTGAGTCCAAGGACCAACGTGCTGATATGTGTACTGACGGACAGCCACAGACGTCCTGTGTGGGCTGACGGACACAGACGGACAGCCATGGACGTCCTGTGTGTGCTGAAGGACACACGGACGTCCTGTGTGTTCTGACGGACACCCACAGACGTCCTGTGTGTGCTGACGGACACCCACGGACAGCCACAGACGTCCTGTGTGTGCTGACGGACACACACGGACGTCTTGTGTGTGCTGACGGACACCCACAGACGTCCTGTGTGTACTTAACAGACAGGTCACATGGGCCAAAATCAACCAAACAGTCCACGGGAAGGGTCAGCGTGCTGAGTCCAAGGACTAACGTGCTGATATGTGTACTGATGGACAGCCATAGACGTCCTGTGTGTGCTGACGGACACACACGGACAAGCACGGACACACGAGGACAGCCAAGGACGTCTTGTGTGTGCTGACGGACACCTACGGACGTCATGTGTGTGCTGACGGACACCCACGGATGTCCTGTGTGTACTGAACAGATAGCCCACGTGGGCCAAAATCACCCGAACAGTCCACGGGAAGGGCCAGCGTGCTGAGTCCAAGGACCAGCGTGCTGATATGTGCACTGATGGACAGCCACGGACGTCCTGTGTATGCTGACGGACACACACGGACACACACAGACAGCCACAGACACCCACGGACGTCCTGTGTGTACTGAACAGACTGCCCATGTGGGCCAAAATCACCCAAACAGTCCACGGGAAGGGCCAGCATGCTGAGTCCAAGAACCAACGTGCTGATATGTGTACTGACGGACAGCCACGGACGTCATGTGTGTGCTGACGGACACACACAGACAGCCATGGATGTCCTGTGTGTGCTGACGGACACACACGTACAGCCACGGACGTCTTGTGTGTTCTGACGGACACCCACGGACGTCCTGTGTGTACTGAACAGACAGCCCACGTGGGCCAAAATCACCCAAACAGTCCACGGCAAGGGCCAGCGTGTTGAGTCCAAGGACCAACATGCTGATATGAGTACTGATGGACAGCCACAGACGTCCTGTGTGTGCTGACGGACACAGACGGACACACACAGACACACACAGACAGCCAGTGACGTCATGTGTGTGCTGGCGGACACCCACGGATGTCCTGTGTGTACTGAACAGACAGCCCACGTGGGCCAAAATCACCCGAACAGTCCACGGGAAGGGCCAGCGTGCTGAGTCCAAGGACCAGCGTGCTGATATGTGCACTGATGGACAGCCACGGGCATCCTGTGTATGCTGACGGATACACACAGACAGCCACGGACACCCATGGACGTCCTGTGTGTACTGAACAGACTGCCCACGTGGGCCAAAATCACCCAAACAGTCCACGGGAAGGGCCAGCGTGCTGAGTCCAAGGACCAACGTGCTGATATGTGTACTGATGGACAGCCACGGACGTCCTGTGTGTGCTGACGGACACCCACGGACAGCCACAGACGTCCTGTGTGTGCTGACGGACACACACGGACGTCTTGTGTGTGCTGACGGACACCCACAGACGTCCTGTGTGTACTTAACAGACAGGTCACATGGGCCAAAATCAACCAAACAGTCCACGGGAAGGGTCAGCGTGCTGAGTCCAAGGACTAACGTGCTGATATGTGTACTGATGGACAGCCATAGACGTCCTGTGTGTGCTGACGGACACACACGGACAAGCACGGACACACGAGGACAGCCAAGGACGTCTTGTGTGTGCTGACGGACACCTACGGACGTCATGTGTGTGCTGACGGACACCCACGGATGTCCTGTGTGTACTGAACAGATAGCCCACGTGGGCCAAAATCACCCGAACAGTCCACGGGAAGGGCCAGCGTGCTGAGTCCAAGGACCAGCGTGCTGATATGTGCACTGATGGACAGCCACGGACGTCCTGTGTATGCTGACGGACACACACGGACACACACAGACAGCCACAGACACCCACGGACGTCCTGTGTGTACTGAACAGACTGCCCATGTGGGCCAAAATCACCCAAACAGTCCACGGGAAGGGCCAGCATGCTGAGTCCAAGGACCAACGTGCTGATATGTGTACTGACGGACAGCCACGGACGTCATGTGTGTGCTGACGGACACACACGGACAGCCATGGATGTCCTGTGTGTGCTGACGGACACACACGTACAGCCACGGACGTCTTGTGTGTTCTGACGGACACCCACGGACGTCCTGTGTGTACTGAACAGACAGCCCACGTGGGCCAAAATCACCCAAACAGTCCACGGCAAGGGCCAGCGTGTTGAGTCCAAGGACCAACATGCTGATATGAGTACTGATGGACAGCCACAGACGTCCTGTGTGTGCTGACGGACACAGACGGACACACACAGACACACACAGACAGCCAGTGACGTCATGTGTGTGCTGGCGGACACCCACGGATGTCCTGTGTGTACTGAACAGACAGCCCACGTGGGCCAAAATCACCCGAACAGTCCACGGGAAGGGCCAGCGTGCTGAGTCCAAGGACCAGCGTGCTGATATGTGCACTGATGGACAGCCACGGGCGTCCTGTGTATGCTGACGGATACACACAGACAGCCACGGACACCCATGGACGTCCTGTGTGTACTGAACAGACTGCCCACGTGGGCCAAAATCACCCAAACAGTCCACGGGAAGGGCCAGCGTGCTGAGTCCAAGGACCAACGTGCTGATATGTGTACTGATGGACAGCCACGGACGTCCTGTGTGTGCTGACGGACACAGACGGACACACACAGACACACACGTACAGCCACCGACGTCCTGTGTGTGCTGGCGGACACCAACGGACGTCTTGTGTGTACTGAACAGACAGCCCACGAGGGCCAAAATCACCCGAACAGTCCACGGGATGGGTCAGCGTGCTGAGTCCAAGGACCAACGTGCTGATATGTGTACTGACGGACAGCCACAGACGTCCTGTGTGGGCTGACGGACACACACGGATAGCCATGGACGTCCTGTGTGTGCTAAAGGACACACGGACGTCCTGTGTGTGCTGACGGACACACACGGACGTCCTGTGTGTGCTGACGGACACCCATGGACAGCCACAGACGTCATGTGTGTGCTGACGGACACACACGGACGTCTTGTGTGTGCTGACGGACACCCAGATACGTCCTGTGTGTACTTAACAGACAGGCCACATGGGCCAAAATCAACCAAACAGTCCACGGGAAGGGTCAGCGTGCTGAGTCCAAGGACTAACGTGCTGATAAGTGTACTGATGGACCGCCATAGACGTCCTGTGTGTGCTGACGGACACACACGGACACACACGGACACACAAGGACAGCCAAGGACGTCTTGTGTGTGCTGACGGACACCCACAGACGTCATGTGTGTGCTGACGGACACCCACGGATGTCCTGTGTGTACTGAACAGATAGCCCACGTGGGCTAAAATCACCCGAACAGTCCACGGGAAGGATCAGCGTGCTGAGTCCAAGGACCAACGTGCTGATATGTGTACTGACGGACAGCCACAGACGTCCTGTGTGGGCTGACGGACACAGACGGACAGCCATGGACGTCCTGTGTGTGCTGAAGGACACACGGACGTCCTGTGTGTTCTGACGGACACCCACGGACGTCATGTGTGTGCTGACGGACACCCACGGACAGCCACAGACGTCCTGTGTGTGCTGACGGACACACACGGACGTCTTGTGTGTGCTGACGGACACCCACAGACGTCCTGTGTGTACTTAACAGACAGGTCACATGGGCCAAAATCAACCAAACAGTCCACGGGAAGGGTCAGCGTGCTGAGTCCAAGGACTAACGTGCTGATATGTGTACTGATGGACAGCCATAGACGTCCTGTGTGTGCTGACGGACACACACGGACAAGCACGGACACACGAGGACAGCCAAGGACGTCTTGTGTGTGCTGACGGACACCTACGGACGTCATGTGTGTGCTGACGGACACCCACGGATGTCCTGTGTGTACTGAACAGATAACCCACGTGGGCCAAAATCACCGGAACAGTCCACGGGAAGGGCCAGCGTGCTGAGCCCAAGGACCAGCGTGCTGATATGTGCACTGATGGACAGCCACGGACGTCCTGTGTATGCTGGCGGACACACACGGACACACACAGACAGCCACAGACACCCACGGACGTCCTGTGTGTACTGAACAGACAGCCCACGTGGTCAAAAATCACCCAAATAGTCCACGGAAAGGGCCAGCATGCTGAGTCCAAGGACCAACGCGCTGATATGTGTACTGATGGACAGCCACGGACGTCCTGTGTGTGCTGACGGACACAGACGGACACGCACAGACACACACGTACAGCCACAGATGTCCTGTGTGTGCTGGCAGACACCAACGGACGTCCTGTGTGTACTGAACAGACAGCCCAAGTGGGCCAAAATCACCCGAACAGTCCACGGGAAGGGTCAGCGTGCTGAGTCCAAGGACCAACGTGCTTATATGTGTACTGACGAACAGCCACGGACGTCATGTGTGTGCTGACGGACACACACGGACAGCCATGGACGTCCTGTGTGTGCTGACGGACACACACGTACAGCCACGGACGTCTTGTGTGTGCTGACGGACACCTACGGACGTCCTGTGTGTACTGAACAGACAGCCCACGTGGGCCAAAATCACCCAAACAGTCCACGGCAAGGGCCAGCGTGTTGAGTTCAAGGACCAACTTGCTGATATTTGTACTGATGGACAGCCACGGACGTCCTGTGTGTGCTGACGGACTTAGACGGACACACACAGACACAAACAGACAGCCAGTGACGTCCCGTGTGTGCTGGCGGACACCCACGGACGTCCTGTGTGTACTGAACAGACAGCCCACGTGGGCCAAAATCACCCGAACAGTCCACAGGAAGGGTCAGTATGCTGAGTCCAAGGACCAACATGCAGATATGTGTACTGATGGACAGCCACAGACGTCCTGTGTGTGTTGACGGACACACACGGACAGCCACAAAAGTCTTGTGTGTGCTGACGGACACCCACAGACGTCCTGTGTGTGCTGACGGACACCCACGGACAGCCACGGACGTCCTTTGTGTGCAGACGGATACACACGGACGTCCTGTGTGTACTTAACAGACAGCCCACATGGGCCAAAATCATCCAAACAGTCCACGGGAAGGGTCAGCATGCTGAGTCCAAGGACTAACGTGCTGATATTTGTACTGATGGACAGCCACAGACGTCTTGTGTGTGCTGACGGACAGCCAAGGACGTCTTGTGTGTGCTGACGGACACCCATGGATTTCATGTGTGTGCTGCCGGACACCCAAGGACGTCATGTGTGTACTGAACAGACAGCCCACGTGGGCCAAAATCACCCGAACAGTCCACGGGAAGGGCCAGCATGCTGAGTCCAAGGACCAGCGTGCTGATATGTGCACTGATGGACAGCCACGGACGTCCTGTGTATGCTGACGGACACACACGGACACACACAGACACCCACGGACGTCCTGTGTGTACTGAACAGACTGCCCATGTGGTCCAAAATCAACCAAACAGTCCACGGGAAGGGCCAGCATGCTGAGTCCAAGGACCAACGTGCTGATATGTGTACTGACGGACAGCCACGGACGTCATGTGTGTGCTGACGGACACACACGGACAGCCATGGATGTCCTGTGTGTGCTGACGGACACACACGTACAGCCACGGACGTCTTGTGTGTGCTGACGGACACCCACGGACGTCCTGTGTGTACTGAACAGACAGCCCACGTGGGCCAAAATCACCCAAACAGTCCACGGCAAGGGCCAGCGTGTTGAGTCCAAGGACCAACATGCTGATATGTGTACTGATGGACAGCCACAGACGTCCTGTGTGTGCTGACGGACACAGACGGACACACACAGACACAAACAGACAGCCAGTGACGTCATGTGTGTGCTGGCGGACACCCACGGATGTCCTGTGTGTACTGAACAGACAGCCCACGTGGGCCAAAATCACCCGAACAGTCCATGGGAAGGGCCAGCGTGCTGAGTCCAAGGACCAGCGTGCGGATATGTGCACTGATGGACAGCCACGGGCGTCCTGTGTATGCTGACGGACACACACAGACAGCCACGGACACCCATGGACGTCCTGTGTGTACTGAACAGACTGCCCACGTGGGCCAAAATCACCCAAACAGTCCACGGGAAGGGCCAGCGTGCTGAGTCCAAGGACCAACGTGCTGATATGTGTACTGATGGACAGCCACGGACGTCCTGTGTGTGCTGACGGACACAGACGGACACACACAGACACACACGTACAGCCACCGACGTCCTGTGTGTGCTGGCGGACACCAACGGACGTCTTGTGTGTACTGAACAGACAGCCCACGAGGGCCAAAATCACCCGAACAGTCCACGGGATGGGTCAGCGTGCTGAGTCCAAGGACCAACGTGATGATATGTGTACTGACGGACAGCCACAGACGTCCTGTGTGGGCTGACGGACACACACGGATAGCCATGGACGTCCTGTGTGTGCTAAAGGACACACGGACGTCCTGTGTGTGCTGACGGACACACACGGACGTCCTGTGTGTGCTGACGGACACCCACGGACAGCCACAGACGTCATGTGTGTGCTGACGGACACACACGGACGTCTTGTGTGTGCTGACGGACACCCAGATACGTCCTGTGTGTACTTAACAGACAGGCCACATGGGCCAAAATCAACCAAACAGTCCACGGGAAGGGTCAGCGTGCTGAGTCCAAGGACTAACGTGCTGATATGTGTACTGATGGACCGCCATAGACGTCCTGTGTGTACTGACGGACACACACGGACACACACGGACACACAAGGACAGCCAAGGACGTCTTGTGTGTGCTGACGGACACCCACGGACGTCATGTGTGTTCTGACGGACACCCACGGATGTCCTGTGTGTACTGAACAGATAGCCCACGTGGGCTAAAATCACCCGAACAGTCCACGGGAAGGGTCAGCGTGCTGAGTCCAAGGACCAACGTGCTTATATGTGTACTGACGAACAGCCACGGACGTCATGTGTGTGCTGACGGACACACACGGACAGCCATGGACGTCCTGTGTGTGCTGACAGACACACACGGACAGCCATGGACGTCCTGTGTGTGCTGACGGACACACACGTACAGCCACGGACGTCTTGTGTGTGCTGACGGACACCCACGGAGGTCCTGTGTGTACTGAACAGACAGCCCACGTAGGCCAAAATCACCCAAACAGTCCACGGCAAGGGCCAGCGTGTTGAGTCCAAGGACCAACATGCTGATATTTGTACTGATGGACAGCCACGGACGTCCTGTGTGTGCTGACGGACACAGACGGACACACACAGACACAAACAGACAGCCAGTGACGTCCTGTGTGTGCTGGCGGACACCCACGGACGTCCTGTGTGTACTGAACATACTGCCCACGTGGGCCAAAATCACCCGAACAGTCCACAGGTAGGGTCAGCGTGCTGAGTCCAAGGACCAACATGCAGATATGTGTACTGATGGACAGCCACAAACGTCCGGTGTGTGTTGACGGACACACACGGACAGCCACAAAAGTCTTGTGTGTGCTGACGGACACCCACAGACATCCTGTGTGTGCTGACGAACACCCACGGACGTCCTTTGTGTGCTGACGGACACACACGTACGTCCTGTGTGTACTTAACAGACAGCTCACGTGGGCCAAAATCACCCAAACAGTCCACGGGAAGGGTCAGCATGCTGAGTCCAAGGACTAACGTGCTGATATGTGTACTGATGGACAGCCACAGACGTCTTGTGTGTGCAGACGGACACACACGGACAGCCAAGGACGTCTTGTGTGTGCTGACGGACACCCACGGATGTCATGTATGTGCTGCCGGACACCCACGGACGTCATGTGTGTACTGAACAGACAGCCCACGTGGGCCAAAATTACCCGAACAGTCCACGGGAAGGGCCAGCGTGCTGAGTCCAAGGACCAGGGTGCTGATATGTGCACTGATGGACAGCCACTGACGTCCTGTGTATGCTTACGGATACACACGGACACACACAGACAGCCACGGACACCCACGGACGTCCTGTGTGTGCTGAACAGACTGCCCACGTGGGCCAAAATCAGCCAAACAGTCCACGGGAAGGGCCAGCGTGCTGAGTCCAAGGACCAACGTGCTGATATGTGTACTGATGGACAGCCACGGACGTCCTGTGTGTGCTGACGGACACAGACGGACACGCACAGACACACACGTACAGCCACGGACGTCCTGTGTGTGCTAGCGGACACCAACAGACGTCCTGTGTGTACTGAACAGACAGCCCATGTGGGCCAAAATCACCCGAACAGTCCACGGGAAGGGTCAGCGTGCTGAGTCCACGGACCAACGTGCTGATACGTGTACTGACGGACAGCCACGGACGTCCTGTGTGTGCTGACGGACACACACGGACAGCCATGGACGTCCAGTGTGTGCTTACGGACACACACGGACACACACGTACAGCCACAGTCATCTTGTGTGTGCAGACGGACACACACGGACGTCCTGTGTGTACTGAACAGACAGCCCATGTGTGCCAAAATCACCCACGGATAGCCAAAATCACCCGAGAAGCAAAAAAGTCAAAAATTAATATTTTTGAAGAAAGTTTTCTGAAAGGAAACATCAAAAATATGTCAGCAAAGAGTTTAGAATGTCAAGTGTTGATCAAAATTTGCTGTAGACATCCGTTTAGACCCGGAAACCCCAAACTTTGTAGCATGCAAAAGACATGGTTAGAAGCAAAAGAAAATCATGAAAACTTACCAGAAAATATCTTTAACCATTCTTATGAAGCATGCAAAAAATCAGATTCAAATTCCAAGTATTTTTTCTTACATCAAAAATACTCTCGGAACACAACCAATGTCTACTGGTGACAGACTGAAAAAAAGTGTTTTGTCTATATAAGGGGTAGGCACTCTTCTGAGCCTACCCTCAGTACCCGAAGGGGTATGTAGTGTTGGATTGCTCGGTCCAACACTATCGATGGCTGGGTTGAGGTCGATGGCCGGATTGTCTCCAATGAATTTTCCGGTAACTTTTCCGGCGAATTTTCTGGCGGACTGTTTTGCCCCTAACATCAAATTTTCGCGCTTGTGTGGTGTTGGCCTGGTTTCATCTGTCTTCCCGTTGCTCTTTTGATTACATCTCAAGAGTGGTTGGAAAGATTGATGTTAGCGGGGCAAATGAACATTTGGCGTATGAGTGGTGATTGGATAGCTAGTGTTTGTAGGCTCTGTGCTCGCGCACCCAACTGCAGACCAACTATCCTCCTTAGTTTCTTCACTAGCATAGTTTTATGCTTGTTGAACTGATCCGGGGCATGTGTTGCGTACCTATATGGAAGGAATTGTTGCGGCATCTCCTTCAGTGGGGAAGTCGTGAACACATAAGCAGGCACTTGTGATCCTTGCGTCTTTGCATAATTTATTTATTGTTCGCAAAGGTGAATAAGCTGTTTGCTGAGATCTCGGTTGTGGAAATATTATGGCGGTGACTCGAAGAAATTTTGTCCTGCTAAGCACGTTTGTCTCCGGACAAAAGATGATGGTCAAGTCTGCGTCTGTTCCCACTTTCCATGTGTCTGCGGGAATATGACGTGGTCTTGCCCTGATTTATGAATGCTACCTGGTTGATCCTGCTAGTAGTCATATTCTTGTCTCAAAGATTAAGCCATGCATGTGTAAGTATGAACGAATTCAGATTGTGAAACTGCGCATGGCTCATTAAATCAGTTACAGTTTGTTTGATGGTAACTACTACTCGAATAACCATAGTAATTCTAGAGCTAATACGTCCCCGACTTCTGGAAGGGATGCATTTATTAGATAAAAGGTCAAGGTGGGCTCTGCCCGTTGCTCTGATGATTCATGATAACTTGACGGATCGCATGGCCTTAGTGCTGGTGATGCATCATTTAAATTTCTGCCCTATCAACTTTCGATGGTAGGATAGTGGCCTACCACGGTGGTAACGGGTGACGGAGAATTAGGGTTTGATTCTGGAGAGGGAGCCTGAGAAACGGCTACCACATCCAAGGAAGGCCCCAGGCGCGTAAATTAGCCAATCCTGACACGGGGAGGTAGTGACAATAAATAACAATACCGGGCTCTTTGGTAATTGGAATGAGTACAATCTAAATCCCTTAATGAGGATCCATTGGAAAGCAAGTCTGGTGCCAGAAGCAGCGGTAATTTTAGCTCCAATAGCGTATATTTAAGCTGTTGCAGTTAAAAAGCTCGTAGTTGAACCTTGGGATGGGTCGCCCGTTCCACCTTCGGTGAGCACCGGTCGGCTTGTCTCTTCTGTCGGTGGTATGCTCCTGGCCTTAACTGGCTGGGTCGTGCCTCCGGTGCTGAATTAGAGTGCTCAAAGCAAGCCTACGCTCTGTATACATTAGCATGGGATAACATCATAGGATTTTGATCCTATTGTGTTGGCCTTCGGGATCGGAGTAATGATTAACAGGGACAGTCGGGGGCATTCTTATTTCATAGTCAGAGTTGAAATTCTTGGATTTATGAAAGACGAACAACTGCGAAAGCATTTGCCAAGGATGTTTTCATTAATCAAGAACGAAAGTTGGGGGCTCGAGGACGATCAGATACCGTCCTAGTCTCAACCATAAACGATGCCGACCAGGGATCAGCGGATGTTGCTTTTAGGACTCCGCTGGCACCTTATGAGAAATCAAAGTTTTTGGGTTCCAGGGGGAGTATGGTCGCAAGGCTGAAACATAAAGGAATTGACAGAAGGGCACCACCAGGAGTGGAGCCTGCGGCTTAATTTGACTCAACACGGGGAAACTTACCAGGTCCAAACATAGTAAGGATTGACAGACTGAGAGCTCTTTCTTGATTCTATGGGTGGTGGTGCATGGCCGTTCTTAGTTGGTGGAGCGATTTGTCTGGTTAATTCTGTTAACGAACGAGACCTCAGCCTGCTAACTAGCTACGTGGAGGCATCCCTTCACGGAGACTATGGCCATTTAGGCCAAGGAAGCTTGAGGCAATAACAGGTCTGTGATTCCCTTAGATATTCTGGGCCGCACGCGTACTACACTGATGTAATTATCGAGTTCACACCTTGACGGACAGGCCCGGGTAATCTTTGAAATTTCATCGTGATGGGGATAGATCATTGCAATTGTTGGTCTTCAACGAGGAATTCCTAGCAATTCATCAGCTCCCATTAACTACGTCCCTGCCCTTTGTACACACCGCCCGTCGCTCCTACAATTGAATGATCCGGTGAAATGTTCGGATCGCGGCGACGTGGGTGGTGTAACACCCTGATCCGGCCGACAAGGCCATGGTCAAAGCCTTACATCGCCTGGTCCACTTCCTGGCCGAACCTCTTAATTTGTGCCCTTAATTTATAATATCGCCTAAAGGCGAGGGCTAACTTAAACCTTAGATAAAGACTTCCCTAGTCATTAATAGCTTAGATCCTTTCAACAGATACGCAGCAGATTATTCTCTAGTTACCATTGGTCTAAAACCAATCTAACACTTGTCTGGTCGAATCACCTTAGCCTTGGTCAGTTTACTCAACTACCAATTAGCTTAAAGGTCAATCCTAAACCCAAACTAAGCCATACGATTCTGAGGTTCCATTCCCCTAAACCATTCTATCTAGATCTACATAAGTAAATGCTAGATCATACCTTTGCCACATCTATGGAGCTTATTAGCTCATTGGTCCTCCATTGACTCAAATTGCTCTTGCTTGACAGCTGAACCCCGATCACTTAATGATCTTACTTAACGTCCTTATTGTGACTCCTGCATCAAACAACTCCCCTAGGTACTTAGTCATTCAACCAACCATCCCCACAGACATAAGTAACCTTTCAGAAGTCTTTGAAAGGATAAGGGTTTGCATCTAGCCTTTTCGGCTCATGCACAATCCGAAATCCTTTTGCCTTATAGGCAATAGTACCAAGTCCATCTTCTGGACTGACAAAGCTCATTATATCCTAAGTCAATCAACCAACCATCCTCACATGACTTGGAACTAATGAGTCTTCATCTGGCCTGACCGGCCTTGGGACTTAACCCAGACAGCATATATGATTTGTTCATACCAACCGATGCATTCATTAATCAGGTTAGGACCGACACCTTGAACCATCATTCAGAGTTAAGGTCGTCCATACTCAACCATGATCAGATCTTACACGGCCTTCCTTGAACAATCACATTTAGGCTCAGTATCTATGGTCTACGACACATAGTACTAGCTACACACTTCGCCATGACTCTTAGCCAATCTCGAAGCTATCAACACCAAGGTTGATATCTAGAAGCATCACATCAATACTCTTACTCCAGCAACGTGACTATCCATACTAGTGTTCGGCCATCGAACCATCGTCATGAAACATGATACGACCACTAGACTTGATAAGCCATCGTCCACTTAGCATGTACTGATATAACCGGCCTTCCATTGCCATCATGTGGGTCTAAGCCCTACATGAGGCATATGGCGCCTATCCTACTCACCAACCCAAGGTTGATCTTAAGATATCCCACTTAGCCTTTGCGGCCAGAACCATCCATCCATTGACCATGGATTATGGTTCATACATCAATCATGTTGTACGGATTGCTTTATCCTTAAGGCCTTCGCTATTTCCTTACAATCATGTATTGACCTGTAGGACAACCTATTTCCATCATGTGGGTCCACGCCTAACATAATGCATGTGGTGTCCTTGTGACCATCGAACCACTCGTACCCTTTTCGGTCCCGTTCTGTTCGTACCCTTTCAGTTCCGACCCGTTTGTACCCGTTCGGTCACGAACCATTCACATCCGATGGATCATGATACGTTCGTACCTCTTGGATCATGACACGTTTGTACCTCTTGGATCACAACACGTTCGTACCTCTTGGATCACGACATGATCGCAGATCTTGGATCACGATACATTGCATCCTTGGGATCACGATGCACCCTTTGGTCATTGGTACCCTTTGGTCCTCGTACCCTTTGATACTTGCAACCCTTGGTATCTCGTACCTTTTGGTTACTTGCATCCTTTGGTATCTCACAACCTTTGGTAACTCATGACCCTTGGCAACACGCAACCTTTGGCGACTAGTACCCTTTTGATCAAACCTATCCGCTATGGTTAGCAATCAACGTAACCAACCATGACCCCAGGGTCTATAACGTGGTAATATGGTTAACTATCACGTTCCATATATATATATATATATATATATAAATATATATAATAGACATAGAAAACCATAAGCCGCGATAGCCCTTACCGATCGGTCAGTCCGTCTCTCGGCTAACCACCCTTGGACCCTTGGTCCTTGGCGCCTATTTCCCTCCAGGAATAGGTATTCCTATTGGCCTTAGTGACTTATAAAAGCCACGGCCTCATATGGCTAAAGCCATACTCACCATGAACCGGATCGTGCCCTTATGGCTTTGATCCTGGATTATGCCCTTCCGGCTTAGATCCTCGTTTCTCATTGGGGGATCCCTTTGTTTAGGACGTATGTCTTTTGTCTCAGACAGAATGAGACTGAATGAGAATGAATTCATAATCCCTGGACGTCCTCCCCTTTATATATAGAACCAAAGTTCATGTGCGAAGAGTCACATCCCTTCGAAGCATCCTTTTGGGACAGATCTTGGCCATCGATTACAATCAATGGTCCAGATCGTACCTGTTCAGAAATAGAAGGTTTCAGACCTTATAGGCACGTCCAACCCAAGACAAGACCTGGTACCCAAGCCCACGGCCTGCCCACAAGAGCCCAACGACTCATGGACTACATGGCCGGACCTCATGGTCCGCCACTGACCCGGACCAGGACCATCGGCCCAAAACTCGAACAGTCCGTCGAGCTGAGATGAGCTGACTCCCAGCTGCCTCAGCTGAGTGAGATAGTAGTCCAGCTAGTTGAGCTGATTTAACTTGGAACGAGCTAGGCTGAGCTTGACCGAGCTACGTCTAGCTGATCGAGCTTCTCGTAAGCATCGCCCAGCTTCTGTACAGCTTATCCTAGCTGACTTCTTTCTCTTATAAGGTTAAGTCTCAGCATCCTCACGTCCTTAACCTTCTATCTTGGCCATGGAACGCTAGCCTTAAGGTCTTAAGACCGGCTGGTACGTTTCCCTCGAACCATGGTCGTCCCGACAATCCTATCCATGATTGGGGGCGTGATAAGTCTCCACCACTTGAAATGGATTCGTCCTCGAACCCGGTGATGATTATACCTTGTCTTAAGACAAAATATTCCAGCCGAACTTATTCTAGTCTTGATCAGGGAATAGAACAAGCCTGATTCAGAACAACAAAAACCACTTCGATGATCAAATTCCTTTGACCGTCGTTATACAAGTCTCCCTTACTTGATAAGGATTTAACCACAAACAATCCTATCAGGGGGTCCTTCTGGTTTTGCTTATGGCACCCTTACTGGTCTACTTCGACCACAGTCGAGGGTCCATCAAGCATTCATTCAAGTGATACTTGTAATTCCATCCAAAGACATTCCTTGTGTCACTAGACGAACTCTCCAGGTTGCGGTCCTAGTATCCAACAAGTCTATGTCATTCTTTCGAATATCATCTTCTTCAGATTTTATTCTATCTCTGATCATAGTCCACGACTAGATCATAACAAGTCCCTAGGACATGCTGCATACTCGAGCCTTAGTAGATTTGGCCAATCCCCACGCCACTCGATGTACCAGTCAAGTCCTCACGAACTCGTTCCAATCTTTAGGCTGCTCGTCCTAGAACGAGTCGTAACAGATTGTTATGGTTCTTTTGTCCTTTATGGACAATAAGGTTCATGACCTCAGCCAGAACGTACTGGATCATCCCCATAACCAGCCACAACCTTTTCAGGCTTGGCCACTTGCGATCTTAGTCCCTCCAGACTAAAAACGCCTCAGACTTGACCTCTGTCCTTCACTGGACTTTGTCATAATTCGATCCTGGTCCATTTATGGACGTGATCGTATTCCGGTCCTGGTCCACTCAGGGACTCGACTGTTTCACCCCGACCATAGGTCCATCTCCGAATAGGTCGTGGCCTGATCCTCATCCCTTACTGGACTTGATCATTCTCTTCTCAACCTTAGGTCAATCTCCCACTTGGTTGTACTGTGACCATGGTCCTCTCTCGGACGTGGTCGACTTCAGCTCGGCCATCTCGGCAGGAGCCATCAGAAACAGACTCTAGGACAGTGGAGCTGCCCCTGGTTCCAGTTCAATCATAAATGGATCCGACCTATCAGGGGGGACACCCTGTAGCGAGCGGAACACATCTGGGAACTTAGACACCAACGGGTCCTCAGACAGATCTTTCAGATCAACAGAATTGCTGTGCTCAATAGTTGTAGTTGTGGTAAAAAAATACTTCACAACCCTGTCTATGCATCCGATTCACTTGGACTGCTGACACCCCTTCTTTCCTTAGAGCAGGACTCAGACTCAGACTTTGGTACTGGATCGGGTGAGGTCCAGTCTCCAATTGCACACGAACTTGGTGGCAATCGAGAGTGGCCCAATACTTTCCCAAAGAGATTCATGTATAGGATCATCTCATGATTCTGTAGGCGCGTGGATATTTTTCTCAATCAGATCTACAGGCAGATTTCTCCACTGGATCATCACCGGGATATTTTTCATGAGCCCTAGTGAATGCATTATTTGCCCACCGGCTGCCCTCACTAGTCTCGAATCATCCCAGAACTCAGACAGAACAGACTCTTTCCGACCAGTCCCGGACTCACAAAACTATGTGTAGCCTCTGTTTTTCGAAAAGTATGTGTGTTTCCACACCACAAATCCACTTGTGGAAAATATCTCAGTTCATGACCACACCACAAAGAACGTCCCATAACATCCCTCATGACGTCGCCAATACTTAATACTTCCACTACCATTAGGTACCTAGATGAGTAGGATTTCGGTTCGATCACATATTTGGAAAACGTCCCATACCATTCTCCAAAGCGTCTTACTATTGCAAATGCTCACACCATTCACAACAGCAATTATAATATACTACAATCCCCAACATACTAAGATACTTAACATCATGTTCTTCCAATGATTGGAATGAACACCCTGAGTTTCCTCATTCTTTCTTTGGATGGATTCAGATTGAAATTGATTCATTCCATCTGACTCGATTAATGGAAACCTACCTTGACTTATACCGAGTCCTAACTGATCCATCTGATCAGAAGTCCACTCGTGTACTGGTCATGTAGTGTCTCCCTTGAGTCAGATTTTAATATTGCATATGCTTTACTTATTATGAACGACCATCAAGGGATAACACTTTACTTCAGTAGAATGCTGCACGTTTATTTCAACCCAAGCCACTCTGTGGTCCATGTTACTTCCCTTTTTCAGGTCATCCATAAACAAGTCTTGCATTGCTTCCATCCCTTCCAACCCGTCTATTACTTCTAAATACTAGATATACCAACCTTTCTGTTTTTAGGTTCTTGCCCTTGGAAAACGTATCTTGGCTAAGCCGGTTCATCTTAGAATTCCCACATTCACAAGCATGATACCCTAGCTTTCCTCAACTCTTTCTTGGCTCACCCAAACTAAGGTTTCATAGTCATCATAGTTTGGAAATAATTTCGGTATGAAACTCATAATCTTAGAGCGTTGTCCTAAACAGGATCAAGCATGCTCTGATACCAACTTGTAATAGCCCGATCCGGCCGACAAGACCGTGGTCAAAGCCTTACATCGCTCGGTCCACTTCCTGGCCGAACCTCTTAATTTTTGCCCTTTATTTATGATATCGCCTAAAGGCAAGGGCTAACTTAAACCTTATCTAAAGTCTTCCCTAGTCATTAATAGGTTAGATCCTTTCAACAGATACGCAGCGGATTACTCTCTAGTTAACCATTGGTCTAAAACAAATCTAACACTTGTCTGGTCGAATCACCTTAGCCTTGGTCAGCTTACTCAACTACCAATTAGCTTAAAGGTCAATCCTAAACCCAAACCAAGCCATACGATTCTGAAGTTCCATTCCCCTAAACCATTCTATCTAGATCTACATAAGTAAATGCTAGATCATACATTTGCCACATCTATGGAGCTTATTAGCTCATCGGTCCTCCATTGACTCAAATTTCTCTTGCTTGACAGCTGAACCCCGATCACTCAATGATCTTACTTAAGGTTCTTATCGTGACTCCTGCATCAAACAACTCCCATAGGTACTTAGTCATTAAACCAACCATCCCCACATACATAAATAACCTTTGAGAAGTCTTTGAAAGGATAAGGGTTTGCATATGGCCTTTCTCGGCTCATGCACAATCCGAAATCCTTTTGCCTTATAGGCAATAGTACCAAGTCCATCTTCCGGACTGACAAAGCTCATTAGATCCTAAGTCAATCAACCAACCATCCTCACATGACTTGGAACTGATGAGTCTTCATCTGGCCTGACCGGCCTTGGGACTTAACCCAGACAACATATATGATTTGTTCATACCAACCGATGCATTAATTAATCAGGTTAGGACTGACACCTTGAACCATCATTCAGACGTAAGGTCGTCCATACTCAATCATGATCAGATCTTACACGGCCTTCCTTGAAACACTTAGGCTCAGTATCTATGGTCTACGACACATAGTACTAGCCACACACTTCGTCATGACTCTTAGCCAATCTCGAATCTATTAACACCAACGTTGATATCTAGAAGCATCACATCAATACTCTTACTCCAGCAACGTGACTATCCATACTAGTGTTCGGCCATCGAACCATCGTCATGAAACATGATCCGACCACTAGACTTGATAAGCCATCGTCCACTTAGCATGTACTGATATAACCGGCCTTCCATTGCCATCATGTGGGTCTATGCCCTACATGAGGCATATGGCGCCTATCTTACTCACCAACCAAAGGTTGATCGTAAGATATCCCACTTAGCCTTTGCGGCCAGAACCGTCATCCATTGACCATGGATTATGGTTCATACATCAATCATTTTGTACGGATTGCACTAGCCTTAAGGCCTTCGCTATTTCCTTAGACTCATGTATTGACCTGTAGGACAACCTATTGCCATCATGTGGGTCCACGCTCAACATAATGCATTTGGTGTCCTTATGACCATTGAACCACTCGTACCCTTTTCGGTCCCGTTCCGTTCGTACGCTTTCAGTCCCAACCCGTTTGTACCCTTTCGGTCACGAACCGTTCACATCCGATGGATCATGATACGTTCGTACCTCTTGGATCACGACACATTCGTACCTCTTGGATCACGACACGTTCGTACCTCTTGGATCACGACATGATCTTTGGCAACACGCAACCTTGGATCACGATGCACCCTTTGGTCCTCGTACCCTTTGATACTTGCAACCATTGGTATCTCGTACTTTTTGGTTACTTGCATCCTTTGGTATCTCACAACCTTTGGTAACTCATGACCCTTTGCAACAGGCAACCTTTGGCGACTAGTACCCTTTTGATCCAACCTATCCGCTATGGTTAACAATCAACGTAACCAACCATGACCCCATGGTCTATGACGTGGTAATATGGTTAACTATCACGTTCCATATATATATATCATATAGACATAATAATATAAAGAGACAGAGATAGAACCACTCACAGCCGCTATAGCCCTTACCAATTGGTCAGTCGGTCTCTCGGCTAACCACCCTTGGTCCTTGGCGCCTATTTCCGTCCAGGAATAGGTCTTCCTATTGGCCTTAGTGACTTATAAAAGCTACGGCTAGAAGCCATACTCACCATGAACCGGATAGTGCCCTTATGGTTTTGATCCCGGATTCTGCCCTTCCGGCTTGGATCCTCGTTTCTCATTGGGGGATCCCTTTGTTTAGGACGTGTGTCCTTTGTGTCAGACAGAATGAGACTGAATGAAAATGAATTCATAATCCCTGGAAGTCCTCCCCTTTATATAAAGAACCAAAGGTCATGTGCGAAGAGTCACATCCCTTCGAAGCATCTTTTTGGGACAGAAGTTGGCCATCGATTACAATCAACGGTCCAGATCGTACCTGTTCAGAAATAGAAGGTTCCAGACCTTATAGGCACGTCCAACCCAAGCCAAGACCTGGTAACGAAGCCCACAGCCTGCCCACAAGAGCCCAACGACTCATGGACTACATGGCCGGACCTCATGGCCCGCCATTGACCCGGACCCGGACCATCGGCCTAAAACTCGAACAGTCCGTCGAGCTGAGATGAGCTGACTCCCAGCTGCCTCAGCTGAGTGAGCTAGTAGTCCAGCTAGTTGAGCTGATTTAACTTGGAACGAGCTAGGCTGAGCATGATTGAGCTACGTCTAGCTGATCGAGCTTCTTGTAAGCATCACCCAGGTTCTGTACAGCTTATCCTAGCTGGCTTCTTTTTCTTATAAGGTTAAGTCTCAGCATCCTGCCGTCCTTAACCTTCTATCTTGGCCATGGAACGCTAGCCTTTAAGGTCTTAAGACCTGCTGGTACGTTTCCCTCGAACCATGGCCATCCCGACAATCCTATCCAGGATTAGGGGCGTGACAGGTGGTTTGCCGTCTGCGACGTTGCGAGAAGTCCACTAAACCTTATCATTTAGAAGAAGAAGAAGTGGTAACAAGGTTTCCATAGGTGAACCTGCAGAAGGATCATTGTCGTACCCTGGAAACAGAATGACCTGAGAACGATGAAACATCACTCTCGGTAGGCCGGTTTCTTACTGTGCCTGCCGATTCCGTGGTTATGCGTTCATCCATGCCCAAGACTTCAGCTTTTGTTGGATCGTACGCATAGCTT